>NW_007260549.1:96177-150562 GCF_000164805.1 Carlito syrichta | reverse complement strand
AACCCCAAAAGCAAAAGAAAGCCAAAAAAAAAAAAAAAAGAAAAAGAAAAAAGAAAAAACCAAGTGGAAGAACAATAACTCAATAAGAACTCCATGATAGGGACGAACTCTCACATCTCAATAATTAGTCTGAATGTGAATGGACTAAACACACCACTGAAAAGACATAGAATGACAAAATGGATAAGATATCACCAGGCAACAATATACTGCCTTCAAGAGACCCATCTCACTAGAAAGGACATACACAGACTCAAAGTAAGAGGATGGGAAACAAATTTTCAGGCGAATGGAACACAAAAGAAAGGAGGAGTCGCGATCCTAATTTCAGACAAAATACCATTTAAGCTATCAAAAATTAAAAAAGATACAGAGGGCCACTACATAATGATAAAAGGTTCACTCCATCAACAAGAAATATCTATCCTAAACATATATGCACCCAACATAGGCGCACCAACATTCATAAAGCAACTTCTAGGAAAACTAAAGAAAGACATTGACTCTAACACCATAATAACTGGGGACTTTAATACACCACTCACAACCTTAGACAGATCATCAGGACAAAAAATCAGCAAGGAGATCCGGAACCTCAATGAGACTCTGGACCAAATGGACTTAATTGATACCTATAGAACACTCCATCCAAAGACCACAGAATACACATTCTACTCATCACCACATGGAACATATTCTAAGATCGACCACATAATTGGACACAAATCAAGTATAAGCAAATTTAAAAGGACTGAAATTCTACTATGCACCTTCTCGGATCACAGTGGAATAAAAATAAACATTGACACCAACAAAGTCCCCCCAAAACCCACAAAGACATGGACACTAAACAGCATGATGCTAAATAACCCCTGGGTCAATGATGACATCAAAATAGAGATCAAAAGATACCTGGAAACAAATGAAAATAAAGAAACTTCTTACCAAAATCTCTGGGATGCCTTAAAAGCTGTAATAAGAGGGGAATTTATATCCCTACAAACACATATGAGGAAAATGGAAGGAACAGAAATTGACAACCTAACAAGCCACCTAAAGAAGCTGGAAAAGCAAGACCACAAAAACCCTAATTTCAGCAGAAGAATCCAGATCACCAAAATAAAAGCCCAAATCCAGGACATAGAAGACAAAAAGATAATACAAAAAATCAATGAAACAAAAAACTGGTTCTTCGAAAGGGTAAACAAGATTGATGGTCCCCTAGCTAGACTGACCAAGAAAAAACGAGAAAAAAACCAAATAAACATAATCAGAAACACAAAAGATGAAGTCACATCTGACCCTGAAGAAATACAAAAGATCATTAGAGACTACTACGTACACTTGTATGGAAACAAACTTGAAAACCAGAAGGAAATGGAAGACTTTCTGACATCACACAACCTACCTAGGTTGGAACAAGAAGAAATTGAGACCCTAAATAAACCAATAACAATCAAGGAAATCGACCACTTGATTCTTACAATCAAGTTTTGTAAGAAAACTTCCTACAAAAAAAAGCCCTGGTCCAGATGGCTTTCCAGCAGAATTCTACAAGACATTTAAGGAGGAGCTGATACCAATCCTACTGAAGGTATTCCAGGCGATTGAAAAAGATGGAACTCTCCCCACATCATTTTACAAAGCCAGCATCACATTGATACCCAAGCCAGGTAAAGATCCAACAAAGAAAGAGAACTACAGGCCAATATCTTTGATGAACATAGATGCTAAAATTCTCAACAAGATCCTAGCAAACCGGATTCAGCAATACATCTCAAAAATCATCCACCATGACCAAGTAGGCTTAATTCCTGGCATGCAAGGCTGGTTCAGCATTCGTAAAACCATAAATGTAATTAAATACATCAACAGATGTCAAAACAAAAACCACATGATCATATCACTAGATGCAGAAAAAGTTTTTGATAAAATCCACCACCCCTTCTTGATAAAAACCCTTGAACATCTAGGCATACGGGGAACATACCTCAAAATAGTAAAAGCCATCTATAAGAAACCCACAGCCATTTGTCCTAAAAGGACAAAAATTGGAACCAATTCCCTTGAAAACTGGAACAAGACAAGGATGCCCTCTCTCTCCCCTCCTGTTCAACATAGTATTGGAAGTCCTGGCTAAAGCAATCAGAGAAGAGGAGGCAATCAGAGCTATTCAAATAGGAAAAGAGGAAGTCAAGTTATCTCTCTATGCAGATGATATGATGGTGTACCTTGAAAACCCAAGAGAATCTGTCAAAGGCCTCCTTACATTGATAAAAGCCTTTGGCAAGTCTCAGGATACAAAATAAATGTACAAAAGACAATCGCATTTCTCTACACCAATAATAAACAAACAGAAACCCAAATAAAAAACACAGTTCCATTCACAATAGCCACAAAAAAAATGAAATACCTTGGCATCTTCCTAACCAGAGACGTGAAAGACCTTTACAATGAAAATTACAAAACACTGCTCAAAGAAATCAAAGCCGACATGAACAAGTGGAAAAATATCCCATGCTCATGGATCGGAAGAATCAACATTGTGAAGATGTCCATCTTACCTAAGGCAATCTACAAATTCAATGCAATACCCATTAAATTACCAACAACATTCTTCTCAGACCTAGAAAAAACAACACAGGAATTCATATGGAAACACAAACATCCAAGAATAGCCAGAACAATCCTCAGCAAAAAAAACAAAGCAGGTGGTATCACAATACCAGATTTCAAACTTTACTATAAAGCTACAATCATCAAAACAGCTTGGTATTGGTACAGGAACAGGCATATAGATCAATGGAACAGAATTGAGATTCCAGAAGCAAAACCTCAATTTCTCAACCAACTCATCTTCGACAAAGCCCCCACCACCTACCAATGGGGAGAGGAGAACCTATTCAGTAAATGGTGCTGGGAAAATTGGCTGACCACATGCAGAAGATTGAAACAGGACCCCTATCTATCCCCATGCACAAAGGTTAACTCCAAATGGATCAGAGACCTAAATGTAAAACCTCAAACCATAAGAACCTTAGAAAAGGAAGGAAATACTCTCATGGAAATCGGAACTGGCATCCAATTCCTGTACAAAACCCGAAACCCACAGGACTTAAGAGAGAAGATAGACAAATGGGACCTTATTAAACTGACAAGCTTCTGCAAAGCCAAAGAAACCATCAAGAGAGCAGGGAGACAGCCTACAGACTGGGAAAAAGTATTTGCCAACTCTAGGTCTGACAAAGGCTTAACATCCTGGATCTACAAGGAACTGAAACGTACTGAAAAGAAGAAAGCAAACAACCCCATTATAAAATGGGCAAAAGATATGAACAGACACTTCACAAAAGAAGACATTCGAGCAGCCAACAAACACATGAAGAAATAAATGCTCAACCTCACTAATCATCAGGGAGATGCAAATCAAAACCACACTGAGATACCACCTAACTCCAGCCAGAATGGCAATTATCAACAACTCAAAAAATAACAGCTGCTGGAGAGGGTGTGGTGAAAAGGGAACACTTCTATACTGTTGGTAGGAGTGTAAACTAGTGCAACCTCTGTGGAAAGCAGTGTGGCGATTCCTAAAAGCTCTAAAAATTGACCTCCCATATGACCCTGCCATCTCCCTACTGGGAATATACCCTGAAGAACACAAATCACTCTATAAAAAAGATACGTGCACACGTATGTTTATGGCAGCGTTGTTCACAATAGCAAGAACCTGCAAACAACCATACTGCCCATCAAAAGAGGACTGGATTATAAAAATGTGGTACATATACACGATGGAATACTACGCAGCCATAAAAAGGAACAAAATCATGAATTTCGCTGCAACCTGGATGGAACTAGAGTCTATAATACTGAGTGACCTCTCACAGAAACAAAGATTCGAATATCACATGTTCTCACTCATATAATGGACCTTGAACATCCAATGCAATACTATAAGGAAATGACTGACGGTACTGGGAAACTATGGGGAGGAGGGGGATGGGATTAACAGTAGCAAATATTTGTTGGGGGATGGGAAAACACCTCTTATCAACAGGGTGCCTGAATGAAATGTAATTGTACACCTAACCCTTAACTGTACCCCACAAAACTATAATAAAAAATACTGATTAATGAAAAAAAAGAAATAAATAAAATCAAAGGATTATTTTATACAAACTTGAACTTTTCTATACATAATGATAAGACATAGGGAATGAATGTATAAAATAATATTCATTCTACTAAACATTTATATTAAATGCTGTGTTTAAAGTTTAGCTGTGTGTTTTTACTTTTCATTTTTGGTAAATAAATTTGCTATAATTCCTTTAGCCTACCAGAAGTGAAGGTGTTTATCATATAGAACACAAAATGAACTATAAATTCATAGAGAAAGAAAAAAGAAATATAAGGCTTAATTTCTAAAAACTGTGGTTGGTAAGGTATTATTAAATATGTGGTTTAAAATCTAACTATATTCTAAAAACTTCTGACCCATTATTGCAAAAATTGGCATGTCAATTCTGAAGTATGTAAAAATATCATAAGTTTGAAGGCAGTCTTTAGAATTTTAAGGGAAAAGTAACATATTTAAATCTATGATTGTGAATTGACTAGGCAGTCATCTTTACAAAGATTAAAAATATTATAAAACACTGTGCTTGTATAAATTCAGAATAAAATTGCAAAGTGTTCTATTTTCTCATAAATAAAAGATAAATTTTTGCATGCCTTTGAATTATTTTGTTAGAACTTAGTAAAATAGAAAATTTCATACATAAAGTATATTTCAATTTGAGTACTATTGATTTTTTTTTTTTTTTTTTGCTTTGTGAGTTGGAGTCTCACTCTTGTTGCCCAGGCTGGAGTGTGGTGGCATGCTCAAGGGCCCCACTGCCTTGACCTGCTGGGCTTAGTTAAGCGATCCTTCGGCCTCAGCCTTCCAAGTACCTGGAACTACAGATGCACTACAGCATGCCTGGCTAATTTTTTTTAATTTACTGTAGAGACGAGATCTCACCAAGTTGCTCAAGCTGGTCTTGAACCTCTGGGCTTGGGCAATCCTCTTGTCTCGACCTCTCAAAGTGCTGGGATTACAGGCTGAGCCTCCACATCCGGCCTTGATATTTCTTTCCTTTTTTTTTTTTTGAGTTGGAGTCTCTCTGTCGCCCAGACTGGAGTGCAGTGGCCGCTTCTGGCCACTGCAGCCTCGACCTGCTGGGCTCCAGTGATCTTTCCGCCTCAGCCTTCCAAGGAGCTGGAACTACAGGTGTGTGCTACCATGCCTGGCTAATTTTCTTATTTATTGTAGAAGTGAGGTCTTGCCAAGTTGCCCAGGTGGGTTTCAAACCCGTGGGCTCAGGCAATCTGCTCACCTCAGCCTCCCAAGGTGTGGGATTACAGGCTGTGCCACCAAGCCCGGTTTCTTTCTTTCCTTTTTTTTTTTTCTTTTCTTTCCAGCACTTTGGGAGGTGAAGGTGAGAGGAGATATTTAAATTATACTTAGTCTTGACATTGAGATATTTATTTACTTGTTGATGCTTATTTGAAAGGAGAAAAATCTATTTGTGGAAATACGTTTAATTATAGGACTTTGAATGTGTAAATCTAACTATACAGTATATTAATCAGCATACTCAGACTTCAAAAATCTTTTGTAAAATATTGTTTGCTATTTTTATCTTAATTTTAGCAAGGTTTAAACTTATGCATGTTGAAAATAATATGAACATTGATATACATATTTCATTTATACTGATGCATATAGTTAAATTTCTAATTCAGAAACTTTACTTCTGCTATGAGACAGACTTAGGAAACAAGTCTGTTTTCTTTCTTTGAAAGCAGATCTTTTGAAGAAAATAGATCTCAGACTAAATAAGATTTTTCATTGTTTATCTAGAGACTTCAAAAATTAAATCTTTTTTGTTAAAGACTCACACCACTTATATGTTTAATACATGGCAGAGTGAGCCCACGCTAGTTATTTAAACCTGTTTTAGTTTTTTAAAACTCCAGGTTTGGGTGACATGAATTCTCATACTCAGATAATAGGCACCTCATGTTCAACTTATGGGGTGCAAAGTGTCTAAACTTAAGGATCATCAGTGTTTCTGAGGAGGAAGAAGAAGAAGCAACAGGTTTGGAAAACTAATTTGAGGGAATAACTGAGGAAAATTTCCCTGGCTATCAAGTCAGAGATTTAACCTTCCAGATATAATATGACCAAATAACCCCAAAAGGTTCATTGCAAAAAACTTCATTCCCAAGGCCTATTAATGTTTGATGCTGCCATGAGCACTGCTTGACTTGTCCATTACTCACTTATGTTGTTTTCTTTATTTTGCTTGTCCCCTGACATTCTTAACTCATATTAATTCTTTAGGACTAAAATATGATTTCTCTTAAAATAGAACAATTTAGCTGCCACTCTACTTCAATAATTTAAACAACTTTCCACTATATTTACCTGTTACTACTTTTGTTAAACATTTATTTAGCTTTACTAGTTCCACTATTTTATAGGCTAGAGATAGATTTGAGCAGGGTGCAAGGCCTTGCTTGGTCCTTATAGGACATGTGATTTAATTCTGTTAGAGAAAAATATGTCAAATATGTTTACAAAAGTTTTTCCAAGTTAAGTAGATGGATAATTACGTAAATAGTTGGAAAATTAAAGGACTGAGTAATTAACAAGTAAACTATATGCTTTTGTAAAAAAAAAAACCTCATCTCAGATGATCAGAGTGCTAAGAAAGATTGTGACCTTGTATATTATGACTTAAGACATCTGGAGTAATTTGAGGAATGAAAAAGTAGAAAATATTTGGGTCTAAAGTTAATATAAAGGGGGAAATACCTAAGATTAACTAAGAAATTATTATAAAACACAATAATGATGCTGGCTTAAATAAACACTAAGCATATTATAAAACTAAATAAAGCAGTCTTTCATTAATATAAGAGCTATCAATAGTAAATTGATAATTATTATTTATCATTTGTTTAGTCTATTCAAGTGGTGAATAGATAAGACAAAATAGAATTTGCCATAAGTAGAAATAATCAAAATGTCTATCATTCTATCTACCTATCCACTGATTTATCCTAAAGTTTTAAAATATATCCCTTTCCTTAAAATTATAGGTAACATTTGTGAATTCCCAGAAGTAAATATTTTTCATTTCTCTTTGGTAAAATATTTTTTTTCCTGTATATAAAGAGAAAATATGATAGGTTAAAAGTCAACAGTGTAAAATAAATCCTCTTCCTATATTAAAGACATTAAAATAATAATTTGATATTTCTTAGAAAGACAGTTTGGAGAAGCTTTCATATACATTTATTACCAAAGGGTAAGTTGGTACAAAATGCTTTAAAAGTATTTTGGCAGAATACATCAAAAGTCTTAAAAATATGCATAGCTTATAAGTATATAATCACACTGTTAAAAATTTATAGAAATCATGGAATCTAATCATGGAAAGGAAGTAAGAATAAGGATGAGAAGAAGGTTATTATCTAAATTCATATCATAAAATGACATTTAAAAAATTTAGATAGGTATTTATATCTGTATTCAGAATAAATAAGTTTCATTTTTTAAAAGATAATCAAATTAGCTTCTATTCATAAGATAAGTAAAAATTGATTGGTTAGCCTTCACATAGAACTGTAGTAAAACTGAATAAAGGCCTGTTTTTTAAACAATAACATCAAATTATTTTAAAAGATAATCTACAATCAACTCAAATGCTCAACACAAAAAAACAAATGACCCCATCAAAAAGTGGGCAAACATAATAAAAATGGTAAGCATCACTAATCATCAGACAAATACAAATTAAAACCACAGTGAGATATCACCTCACAATGGTCAGAATGACTACTATTAGAAAGTCAAAGAAAAACAGTTGCTGGAGTGGTTGAGTGCAGGGGGCCAGCCCCTGCAGAGAGATTTAGAGGGTCCCTGGGAGGTGTGATGGCATCGGTGATTATTCTGGAGAAATAAAGAGAAAGAAAGAGAAGGGGGGAGAAAGAAAGAGACTGGATTCTGTCTAGTGCAGAAACTGTTTAATTGGACAAGCCATAAACCTTTTATCCTAAAGTTTCACAGGCAAAATCACAAGATTTTCATGTGAACACAAGACCAGGTGGATGAGGGGCATCCCCCACCCACCAGGTGTTTCCTCAAGCATGAGGAAGGACAATCCCAATATTATTTCACTGTTCCTTATACTTGGTTAATGTTTCTCAAAAACAGTATAACAATTCTAACATCATAATATTCTAATACTCAATAACTTCTAAAGTTTATGCAGACACAACACCTAATGACTAACTTAAATCCTAATACCTTTCTATTCTGTGCTAATTTACCTATATTATAGAAACTCTTAATTATAGCTCAAACCAGTCCAAAGATCACGCTGGGCCATTTCTAGGAACAATTGATTACAATCTCTTAACAAAACGGCTATTCTAAAATCCTATACATCTATCTTAACTTCTATAAAAGTTTCTATCCTAATCCTAATATATAAAGCTGATCATTAGCAATTAATCTTCTAAAATAAAACCCAAATACAAACTGTAATTGTACTAAAGCCAAAACCGCAATTAGCAGAAAATGAGAACAATGAAATTTCTAAAGTTAGCTGTATTCTTATAAAACCTCAAAATATCATGTTTGATCATGCTTGAACTAACATAATTCCCTGACGTAGCATGATCTATTCTACAATACTTTCTATGAATAAAATAAATTCAGTTTCTGCAATAAGTAGAAAAAACCTACACTAATTGTAGCTAAAAAAACAGTTTAAAAGAATGCAGCTCAGTCCAAAGTAGGCGCTGGGCCCTTAGGAATGTGGCCCAAAGTTCATGCTGGGCCATTTCTGGTAACTCTAGATAATCATCTATACCATCTAAAGCTGGAAACAGCTCTCTAAATGTATATACTAATTCTACAAATATACTTTTAAATCTTATAAAGAAGCTTGTACCATATGAAAGTTTCCCAAATGTGACCTGAGTTTGAACTGTGTTAAGTTTAAAGCCAAAACCGCAGTCTGTGAGAAATGGGAACAATGGATCTCTAGGGTCAGCCATGCCTGTCATACTCTCAGAACTTCATGCTTAGATCATCAAAATCCCTGCTAGTGGATCATGCCAAACAACAAAGAAGGGAGAAGGGAATGGGCCTTCAACTCCTGAACTCAACCTGGTGGTCTCAGGGTCCACACCCCACCTGGATTCCTAATGCTCAGGCAGGCCTCCACTGCCAGCTCCAACAGTTGAGGGGAAAACAAATGCTAATTCACTGTCAGTGAGATTGTAGACTAGTTCAAATACAAATTAAATTACCACTTGACCCAGCAAGTTCACTGTACTAGAAATCTATCAAAAGGAGAATTACATGTATAAAAAAGACACTTGTATTTGTGTGTTCATTGCAGTAGTATTCACAATAGCAAGATCATGGAACCAACCTAAGTACCCACCAACGATTGACTGAATAAATAAAATGTGGTATCTATACACCATGGAATATTCGGCAATCATGAATAAAAATGACATTATTTCCTTGTAGCATCATGGTTGGAGCTGGAAATCATAATCTTAATGAACTGACTCATAAACAGATTCCAGACCAATACTGAGTAAAAGGAAGGCCCCCCACTCCTACACAATTAGGAAAGTAGTCTTAGTGGCAAGAGACCAGTACTTCAATCATCAGCCTGAGTAGTAGGAGAGTTCCTAACCCTGTGGTTTTTCTTGGACATGAAGGTAGTGTCAGCTCTCTGACTCAAAATTGGGCTGCCGGTATCATTGTGAAGGCCCACATCATGCTCCTATAGTCTGTCAAAGAGGTATGCCCTCTCCCCACTAGCCCAAAGATCAGGCAGCCCCTATTTATGCACCACTGGATTAGTAGTCTAAGCCAATCCACCTTCTATGTGTAGCTATTCTTGTGCAATGAGATCTCCTGTGCTCCCCATACCCTGACACATCTAATCACCTGGGATAGGAGCCTGAGCCACCCCTCACCTCAGTGAGAAAGCCTTTGGTAATGTGGTATGTTCTCTGCTCAGTGTCCAGACATATTCCCAAGAACCTGGAACTCCCACTCTTCTAGCTTAGAAATTTAGGCTACTCTCCTTTGCCTAAGCAGAGATCTTGAGGTAGCAAATTTTCCCTAACACCTCACCAACGCACACCTTTGGGCACTCAGAGACTGCACATCAGACCCATCTCACACCTGGTGACTGTGTCTGACATAAGTGAATCAATAGGTAGGCCTCTCACAAGATCATCCCCATTCACTTGGTCCTCCCCTTCCTGGGGTTGAACTGGGAACTCAGACCACAGTGTACTCCACAGACCAGCTCATTGCTGAGACAACACAGAGCTTCTTTTAGCAAACAAAGATAGAGTAAACACCCACCCATATTGACAGCAGCCAGCTCTTACCAATAAACAACACCTGCTGGCCTGGAGGTTAAACAATAAAACGCAACAGAGAGATTGCCAATGGTAGCACAGACCACCAAGAAGCAAGTTAAGCCCTCCTGAGAACCTTACCAGCTCAGCCTCACAAGAGGTGATGAGCCAGCTCACATAGCCACTATGTTGCTATTAAAACCAACACTCAAGAAAGTCTAGCTGAGATAGATGAGAAAGAACAAACCAACTCTGAAAGTATGAAAAATCAGTGTTACCCTTCCAAAGGGGTACAGCAACTCTTCAACAACAATTTCTCACCAAAATGAAATCCCTGAAATGTCAGAAAATAAACTCAGAATATTGATTATAAAGAAACTCAATGAGAAGCAAGATAAAGCTGATAACTAATATTGAAAAATTAACAAAAATAATTCATGAAGTGAAAAGAGATATTAACAGCATTAAAAAAGAGAAAAGCTAAAAACTCTCAATGATGGATATACAAAACACAGTAGAAAGCTTTAACAGTAAGCTAGACCAAGTGGAAGAAAGAATCTCAGATTTGGAAGACTGGTCTTTCCAATTATCCCAATCAGACAAAAATAAAGAATAAAATAATTAAGAAGAATGAGCAAAGCCTGTGAGAAATATGGGATATGTAAAGTGACCAAACATACAGTTATTAAGCATTTTAGAGAGAGAAGAACTTAAAATAAAAAGTATGAAAAACATATTCAAGAAAATAATCCAATAAATCTTCCCTAGTCTTGAGAGAGATATAGAAATCCTGATACATGAAGCCAAAAGAACATCTGAAAGATACATTGCAAGAAAAACCTCACCAAGGGATAACAGTCAGATTCTCCAAAATCAACATGAAAGAAAATATCTTAAGAGCACTATGAGAGAAGTGCTGAATTGTTTATAAAGGAAAGACACGAGGCTAATGGCAGACTTCTCAGCAGAACTTCTACAAAAAAATAAAAAATAAAAAAAGAATAGAAGGCCATTTTTAACCTCCTTAAAGAAAAAAAAAAACAAAAACAGCTAAGAATTTTATATTCAGTCAAACTAAACTTCATAAATTAGGGAGAAATAAACCCTTCCCTGACAAACAAACACTCAGGGAATTTGTTACCATTAATCTGGCTTTACAAGAGATGCATGAGCTCTTGAAAATAAAATGATAATTCTTGCTGTCATAAAAGATCACATAAGTACAAAGCTCACAGAGCCTATGAAGCAGCTATTCATTTGAATCCTCAAGGCAACTTGTTTGCAACACTATGGAAGGAAAAAAATCCTCACATATCAATATTAACCCTAAATGTACATGTTGTAAACATCTCACTTTAAAAAAATCAGAGTGAAAAAAAGGATAAAAACAAGATCCAATTATATAGTGCCTACAGAGACCCACTTACTGACCAAAGACAGTCACAGACTCAAAGTAAATGGGTGGAAAAAAATATATATCAGTGGATGGAAAACATAACAGAAAATGGAGACTTTAAACCAAAAACAGTTTAAAAAAGTGAAAGAAGGGCATTATATAATGATAAAAGGTGCAATTCAACAAAAAGATTTAACAATTTAAAAATATATGTACCAAATATTGGCACATATATGAACCAAATATCGGCCCATGAAGCAAATATTTGACCTCAGGAAACATATTTATAGCAATACAATAATAATGAATGACATCAACATCCTAATTGACATCACTAAACAGATAATTAAAACAGAAAATTAACAAATCACTGGACTTGAACTATGGGTCAAATGAACCTAACAGACATCTATAAAACTTTCCACCCAACAACTGCAGAATATGCATCTTTCTTTTTGACAATAAAACAAGTCTCAAGAAATTTAAAAACATACAAATTATACCACGCATCTTCTCAGACCATGGTAGAACAAAATAAAAAGTCAACACTAAGAAGGGCTCTCAAAACTACAGCACTACATGGAAAGTGAGAAACTTGCTTTTGAATGATTTTTGGGTAAAAGATGAAAGTAAGGCAGAAATAAAACAATTCATTGAAACAAACGAAAATATTAACATAACATATCATAACTTTGTGGACACAGCAAAATTAGTCCTGAGAGGAAACTTTTTAGCTTTACTTGCAGGTACCCTTGTTGATGAGGTATGCCCCTCCCTCCCCTAGCAGTTTCCCTCAACTGCCAATCCCACTCCCCCCCGACATTTTCCCACTACTATCAATTGCTTTCGTATAATATAATAATATTTCAAGGTCTGCTTATGAGTGAGAACATATGGTACTCTGTTCTTTGTTTCTGTGATAGATCACTGAGTATGATCTACTCTAAACCCATCCAAGTTACTGCAAAGTTCATATGTTCGTCCTTCTTTATGGCTGCATAATATTCCATTGGGTATATGTGCCACTTTTTTTTCAATCCAGTTTTGATGGGCAGCATGGTTGGTTCCATGTTTTTGCTATTATGAATAGAGCTGCAACAAGCTACGTGTGCAGGTATCTTTTTGGTAGAATGATTTGAGTTCCTCCGGGTATAATCCCAATAGGAGAATTGCTGGGTCATATGGAAGGTCAATTTCTAGTTCTTTCAAAAACCGCCACACTGTCTCCTAAAGAGGTTGCACTAGTTTGCATTCCCAACAGCAGTGTAGAAGCGTTTCTTTTTCTTGGCATCCTCGCCAGCATCTGTTGTTGTTTGTTTTATTAATGATGGTCATTCTTACTGGAGTTAGGTGGTTTTGATTTGCATTTCTCTGATGATGAGTGAGGCTGAGCACTTTTTCATGTGTCTGTTGGCTGCCCATATATCTTTTTTGAGAAGCATTTATTCATGTCTTTTGCCCACTTTTTAATGGCACTGTTTGTTTTTTTCCTTTCGGCGTGTTTGAACTCCTTGTACATCCTAGATGTTAGGCCTTTGTCAGATATACAAATGGCAAATACTTTTTCCTA
Source organism: Carlito syrichta (assembly GCF_000164805.1). Taxonomy (NCBI): domain Eukaryota; kingdom Metazoa; phylum Chordata; class Mammalia; order Primates; family Tarsiidae; genus Carlito; species Carlito syrichta. The sequence goes on along the minus strand of NW_007260549.1, from coordinate 137,147 downwards.
TTCTATGGCCTGTCTCCCTTCTCTCTTGATGATTTCTTTTACTTTGCAGAAGCTCGTGAGTTGATGAGGTCCCACTTGTCTATCTTCTTTTTTTCTCTCTTTTTTTTAATTTCTAAAGATAGGGGTTGCAATTCAGGGTTAGGTGTACAAATGTTGATTATGCAGGTAACCTTGTTGATGAAATATGCCCTTCCCTCCCCTAGTACTTGTAACTTTTTATATGTATTATATTTTTTGTCCTTTTAAAACATTTCCCCCATTTATGAAGTTTACTGGTCTTTTAAAATTTATTTCTATATGCTCTTAATATATGTAACTTTATATTTATCAGAAATACTTTATTTTTATATTGTCTGGCCAAATTTGTTATTTGTAAAGTTTCTTTTTATTTTTCACTTTTCTTGGCATATCTCAAACAAAGGTAAAAAGTGCCTTTAAAGATTATGACAAAAATAAGGTAAATCTAATGGGAGTAAATGACTGAAGCAAAAGGAAGAAGTTATTTGCGGGTGAGGAGGCAGAGACTAAGTAGCCAGGGCATAGGTGCATCATTGGAACAGACATTAATGGAGAGAAAGGTTTGTGATTCATTTTCAATGGTGCATAAAGTGGGTTCCTGGCAGAACATAAACAATGAACAGAGGGAAAATAAAGTGTAATGAGAAAATGAGCTTAATTTATAAATAAATAAATGAAAGAGTCTAGAGGAGATTGATATCAGTAGCATGGTTCTGAGACATCAGATACAAAATAACTGGAGAGCCAAATTTGATGTTGAAATTAATATCTAAGATTGACAAGCATTTTTAGCTTTTTGTTTTACTTATGTATTTATGTATGTATGTATTTACTTATTTTGAGTTGGAGTCTCACTCTGTCACCCAGACTGAAGTGCAGTGGCATGCTCACGGCCACTGCAGCCTCAAACTGCCAGGCTCAGGTGATCCTTCTACCTCAGCCTTCAAAATAGCAGGAACTACAGGTATGCACTACCACATCCAACTAACTTTTTGATTTACTGTAGGGACGAGGTATCACCGAGTTGCCCAGGTTGGTCTCGAAACCCTGGGCTCAGGCAATTCTCTCACATCAGCCTTCCAAAGTGCTAGGAACGTGAGCCACCATGCCCAGTCTCATTTTTAGCTTTTTAAAAGAAATAGCTAAGTAAAAAAAATTATACTCACCTACTTGAAGAATAACTTGGAAAATTTTGTAGAACAATCACAGGTACAATTCCAAATTTGGAAGTTTATAAGGTAATACCTGAAAGCTGGTGACTAGTGAAGTCTTCAAATTATATAATGTATTATAATATCAAACCAGACCATATCATACTGTACTATGCAACAATAAACATAATGTAATCCAACTCTACAATGGGTTCTAATATAAGATACCATTAAGGATTATTAGTTATAATGTATTTAACCAGCAAAGCTAAAAATGCAATTTACATTCCGATAATTCTGCATGCTTTATATGCACCCTGTGACACTGACTTTCCCTATAACCTCTAATGCAGCATGTTTATTTTTCTTTTCCCTGAAAACCTCAGACTTGATATGGGGAGGTTCTCATTAGGCGGTCTTTCAATTTAGTATTTTAGTCATTAACTTTGCATGAAAATACTTATGATTTGCAAAATGAGAACTCAGAAATATATCTACTCATAAACAACCAACTGATTTCCAAAGTGCCAATAACACACATTGGGAAAAGGACAGTGTCTTAAATAAATGGTGCTGGGAAAACAGATATCCACATGCAGAAAAATGAAATTAGATCCCTATCTCTCACCATATTCAAAAAAATGGATTGAAGTCTTAAATGTACACGTCTATTTGTTGCAGCTCTATTCACAACAGCAAAAATATGAAACCAATCATGCTGTGAATGGAAGCAAGACTGGATTTTAAAAATGTGGTACATATACACAATGGAATCTCATGCAGCCATAAAGAAGGGCAAACATATGGACTTTAAATCCATTCAAGTTGCTGCAAAGATTGACTCTAAATCCATTCAAGTTGCTGCAGAGTTGATCATACTCAGTGATCTATCACAGAAAGAACAGAGTATCATATGTTCTCACTCATAAGCAGATCTTGAACAATTATAATACTATAAGAAAAGGATTGTCAGTAGTGGCAAACAGGGGAGAAGGGATGGGATTTGCAGTTGAGTCAAACTGCTGTGGGAGGGAGGGGCATACCTCATCAACAAGGGTACCTGCATAATCAATGTTTGTATAACTAACCCTGAATTGTACCTCACATCTTAAAAAAAAAAGATAAAATAAAATAAAACATTTTTTATAAAAAGAAAGAAACAAACAAAAAAACAAAGTATCAAAGGTCATGGCATATTAAAGCAATGCTTGAGTCTTCATGTGTATTTCATGGAGAAGGTAAACTACAAATCAGCAGTTATGTTAGAACTTCCTTTGTAGTTTTTTACAGATTATAATTTTTAAAATATCATACGTCACTATCAGATTTTTCTAACCTAAAGTCTTGCTTGTAGGTTCTTACACCAGATAATGATCTTTACAGTATTACTTCAGTCTGCAAAAAGTTTACATTATTTCTACCTGTGATTCTTCTACAAAATTTTCCAATTTACTTTTCAAGTTGGTGAGTAAAATTGTTTTCACTTAGTTGTTTTTTAAAGCTAAAAATGTTTGTCAATCTCAGATATTAATTTCAACTCAACTTAGAATATATTAAATCGTTTAGAGACAAAATAATGTTTAAAAAATATTGAAAGTTTTTCTTTTAGAAATAATAGCATAAAACAAGAATCCAGGTATATCTTTATTTTGTCTCTTTTGTCTGGAGTTTTCTTGTTTTATTTTTCCAACTGTCTAACTTCCTTTTTCAAATTAATATGTTAAATAAGACATCATATTATCACTGTTTTGAAGTGTTGGATTACTACATGCATATTTGTTTTGGCTTTTTTTACAAACTAAATGTTCTTTCAGTAGAGTGGTACTGATTCATAGATTACCAGTAACATATAAAAATGATGTCTGTTTTCCTTTCCTGCACAGTGTCCAAATTTCTGTCATTGCATTTAGTTGTAAATATTCACTAATTTTATAATTAAATATTATATATCATCAATGTTTTAGGTGATGATATATAATTCAACCTAACTCTTTTTTTTGTTTGTTTGTTTTTGAGTTGGAGTCTCACTCAGTCGCCCAGACTGGAGTGCAGTGGCCTTCCAGCCACCGCAGCCTCGACCTGCTGGGCTCCGGCGATCCTTCCGCCTCAGCCTTCCAAGTAGCCAGAATTATAGGCATGCGCTACCACGACCGGCTGATTTTTTGATTTATCGTAGAGATATGGTCTCGCCTGCCCAGGTGGGTCTCGAACCCGCGGGCTCAGGCAATCCACTCACCTCAGCCTCCCAAAGGCGCGGGATTACAGGCTGAGCCACCGAGCCTGGCTGTTTTGTTTTTTAGTATATCTATTGGGAGAAAAAAATGTAAAACACTCTGTATTGCATAACTCCAAAAATATTTTTATTATTAATACAGTAGAATAAAGTTATTTAAAATGAAAAGTGTTAAGCCTGCATATTTTTTGTTAATATATACTGATCAGTAATTTTCCATTCATAGTCATTTGCCAATTTAAAAACCTATTAAGTGTTGAAAATATTTAGTGTTCTCAAAGGTGAAAATTGTTTCATCATTTTGATTTGCATTTTTGCATTTTATAAATAAAATTTTCATATTTTATTGGATTTTTGAATATCTGCTTATTATTTTTTGTTTATTTCTTGTGTTCATTAGCATTATCTCATTAATTTTGATGGTCTATATGTATGTGTCTCTCTGTGCGTGTGTTTGTGTGTACTTAAGAAATATTATCCAGTTAGGTAGAAAAAAATCACAGGCTGAAAGGTTAAGAAATGTAGAATACAGTTTTATTTCTGAGCAAGATGACTATTTCCCTTGCTAATGACATATTTCTTTGAATAATAGATTTTATTGATAAAATGCACTTTATATTAACCTCATTTGAAGTAGACTATTTGATATTTTATTTAGTATGTTTATACTTTTTAGAATGTTTATTCTTTTTTTAAAACACTGAATTGGAATTAGAAATAATGGTTATCATCTTTCCGAACAAGTCAAAACCTGGCCAAAAATCATGCTGCCCATTCAAAACCATATTCTTATCTTCTGAAGACAGATATCAAGAAATAATTGGTATGGCAGACACTTTCACTATTGTGTTACACTATAATTATTTTTAGTTTAGAATCATCAGTATGTAATTCTAATCTATTCACTTTGTTGAGTTGTTACAATTTTCATATTTTTTGAAATCTAGACCAATCTGTTAGATTTGAAATGACATGCAATTGTATAATAAAAACATGTTTAATTTTAGTGAAAGTGAACATCTTTGCAAGTAGTAATTACACATTTTAGCATCTATGGCAACTATACTTTGAGTCCTTCTTCTGTGACATGAAATCCAAAAGATTAAAGCAACTCCGCAAAATAATCATTCTGCCAAGTTGCTTATTGAGAATTTTTACTGCAACTGATTCACTCTGCTGGGAATTTGGGTATGGCACAAATATTTTCACATTCATTTTTATTATAAAATGCATATTCAGTTTATTATCATTTTGTAAAGACGCTAATCAGTCTGAAAGTCATTAAGCATCAGCATTAAACACTATAAAAATAAAAAAGTTAACTGCTTAAAGTTCTGTCTAGAGATTTGCTTTTCTTTTTTTTTCACCATTTTTTTACAAGGTCATCTCAAGGTCCTAACACATCTCAATTCTAACACAGCCGAGGTACATGTGGGTCAGCATCAGTAATTTCTACAGGACTCTGTAAACTAGATCATATTTTTTTTCCATTTTCTTAACTTGGTCTAGGAAAATGAGCCTATCTTATCATTAAAAGCGTTATCCCATGGTCTGTACACATCGGGAACATAACTGGATTTAGAGTATTGATAATGTATCATTCACAATGTCTAAAATACAAATTAAAATTATTAGAAAGGCTTGAAACCAAAACATATGGCTGTATTGATTTTCTGTAGCTGCGATAACAAATTACCACAACATGGCAGCTTTAAATAACATAAATGTATTATTTCACAATTCTGGATGCTGGAAGTACAAATAAGTATCACTGAACTGAGATGAAAGTGTATTCAGGTCCATGCTCCTTCTAGTAGCTCTAGGGGAGCATCCACTCCTTGCTTCTCTCAACTTCTACTGGCTGTTGGTATTCTTTAGTTTGTGGACGCACCACTTTGATTTTCAAGGCAAACACCTTTAAAGGTCTCTCTACTTTATCTTCACATTGTCTGCTCTGTGTATCTGTGTGAAACCTCTTCATGTCTCCCTCTTATAAAGATATGTATCATTGCATTTAGGTCCCATTTGAATAATACAGGATAATTACTCCATCGTAAGATCATGATGTTACTCACATCTTGCCCTCTTCCTAGTCTTTCAGTTTCCATCAGACTATGATGTTAACCATGGTCTTGTCATATGTGAGTTTTAATTTGTTGGAGTGACTTCTTAGTTTACCAAGTGTTTGTTTTTTTTTTAATAAAAGTGTGTTTTATATGTTTTCAATGGTTTTTCTGCATCGGTTGGGATAATCATGTAATTTTTACCTTTCATTCTGTTTAATGTGGTACATGATATTAATTAATTTTCATATATTGTGCCATACTTGTATTTCAGAAATAAATACCACTAGATTTTTAGGATCAGGTTAAATATGTTCTCATAAAATGATTTTGGAACTGTCTCCCATTCTTCACTGTTTTAGAAGATTTGCGAAGCATTGATACTTCTTTGAATGTTTTGGAGTGCCAATAAAACTATTTGGTCCTGGGCTTTTTTTGCTGTTGTTGTTGAGGGACTTTTGATCATTGATTCAACCACCTTACTAGCTATAGGTCTGCTTTTTTAAAAAAATTTATTCATGATCCATTCTTAGTAGTATGTGTGTTTCTAGGAATTTACCAATTTTTTTGACCAGTTTTGTTGGTATATAATTGTTCATTGTACCTCCTCATGACCATTTTTGTACCATTAGTTATAATAACTTCTCTTTTGTTTCCAATTATTGTTATGTGAGTTTCTATTTTTTAAGTGACTCTAAATAAGATTTTTTCAATTCTATTAATCTTTTCAAAAATCATCTTAATTTTATTAATTTTTTTCTATTTTTATTATCTATTTTACTTCTGCTCTAATCTTTACTATTTATTTATTCTATTAGTTTAGTTTTATTTATTTATGTGTGTATTTATTTTTATTCTTTGAGGTGTAAATTTAGGTTAGATTTATCTTCTTCTTTACTGTAGACATTTATTCCTCTAAATTTCCCTCCTTCTGCTTTATTTCATAAATTTTGATATGTTTTAATTGATTTTGACTTATCTCAAGGCATTTCTAAATTTCTTTTATGATTCTATTTGACTCATTAGTTATTAAAAATGTTGTTTGAATCCCACATATTTGTGAATATTCTAGTGTTTATTTGCTCTTAATTCTAATTTTGTTCCACTGTGGTCAGGTAAAATACTTCAAAGGACTTCAATCTTCGTAAATATGTTAAGATTTGCTTTGTGGCCTAACGAGCTATACCCTGGAGAATGTACCATCTGCACTTGAGAAAAATACACATTTTACTATTGCTGATTTGGAGTATTCTGAAGGTTCTGTTACGTCCAAATGGTCTTTAGTGATTTTTTTTGTTTGTTTCTCTTACTTTTTATTTTTTAAAATGTGGGGTACAATTCAAGGCTAGGTACATGCAGGGTCATCGTACATATAAAGTGTGTGTACCCTTATTGGTGTTATGTGCCCTGCTCCCTCCCCTGAGAGTGTCCCACTACTACCAATCCCTTTCTTAAAGTATTATGATAAATGTTCAAGGTCCATTTATGAGTGAGTACATGTCGTACTCAGATCTTTGTTTTTGTGATTAGTCACCGAGTATTATAGATTCTAATTCCATCCAGGTTGCTGCAATGTTCATAATTTTGTCTTTCTTTATGGCTGCACAATATTCCATAGTGTAAATGTGCCACATTATTTTATCCTGTACACTTTTGATGGGCAGCACGATTGGTTACATGTTTTCGCTATTGTGGATAATGCTATAATAAAATGGATATACAGGTATCTTTTCTATAGAGTGATTTGAGTTCCTACAGTTATATTCTCAGAAGGGGGATTGCTGGGTCATATGGAAGGTTGACTTTTAGATCTTTTAGTAATGGCCATACCATTTTATACAGAGGTTTCACCAGTTTACATTTCCACCAATGGTGTAGAAGTGCTCCTTTATACCACATTCCTCTCCAGCTGTTGTTTTTTGAGTTATTGATGATAATCATCCTGACTGGGGTTAGGTGGTATCTCAGTGTGGTTTTAATTTGCATTTCTTTGATGATTAGTGTGGTTGAGCATTTTTTTATGTATCTGTTGTCTGGTCGTATGTCTTCTTCTGAGAAGTGTCTATTCATATCTTTTGCTCATTTTTCTATAGGGTTGTTTTTGTTTTGTTTTGTTTTTGTTTTTGTTTTGTCCTTTCAGCATGTTTGAGTTCCTTGTAGATCCCAGATGTTAGGCCTTTGTCAGATTAACAGTTGGCAAACTTTTTTTTCTCATTCTATGGGCCGTCTTCTCACTATCTTGATGGTTTCTTTTGCTTTGCAGAAGCTTTTCAGTTTCATGAGATCCCACTTGTCTATCTTATCTTTTATGGCATTTGCTTTGGTAGAGTTGATCAGGAATTGGTTGCCTATTCCAATTTCTTTAAAGGTGTTTCCTTTGTTTTCGTCTAGGATTCTTACAGTTTGAAGTTTTACATTTAGGTCTTTCATCATTTAAGGGTTGTTTTTTGTGTATGATGATAGGTAGGGGTCCTGTTTCAGTCTTATGTATGTGGTCAGTCAGTTTTCCCAGCACTATTTACAGAATAGTTTCTCCTCTTCCCACTGGTTGTTGGTAGAGACGTTGTTGAAGATGATTTGATTGAGAAATTGAGGTTTTTTTTCCAGAATCTCTATCCTGTTCCATTGAGCTATATACATGTTTTGTTTTGTTTTGTTTATCCTGTAGTAGACTTTTTTGATTATTATAGCTTTATAGTAGAGTTTGAAGTTTGGAACTTCTGCCTGCTTTGTTTTGGAATACTGCCTGCTTTGTTTCTTTTGCTGAGGATTGTTTTGGCTATATGCGAATTTATATGTTTCTCTATGAATTTCTGTATTGTCATTAAATTCTACAAAACATACATGGAGGTGCTGATTCCAATCTTATTGAAAGTATCCCAGGTAATTGAGAAAGACAAAACTCTCCCCAAATCAATTTATGAAACTAACATCACATTGATACCCAAACCAGGTAAAGATTCAACAAAGAAAGAAAACTACAGGTTATTATCTTTGATGAACATAGACGCAAAAATTCTCAAAAAGGTTCTAGCAAACCCGATCCAACAACGTATCTCAAAAATCATCCACCATGATTAAGTAGACTTCATCTCCAGGATGCTGGGCTCGTTCAACACAATTAAATACATCAACAAATGTAAAAACAAGAACCACGCGATTGTATCATAGACTCAGAAAAAGCTTTTGATAAAATACAGCTTCTCTTTTGATAAAAATATTTGAACACCTAGGCATAGATGGAACATGTCTCAAAATATTAAGAGCCAACTATGATAAACCCACAGCCAGCCTACTGCCGACAGACAGAAATTGGAAACGTTGTACCTGAAAACCAGAACAAGACAAGGCTGCTCACTCTAGCCCCTCCTATTCAACATAGTTTTGGAAGTTCTAGTTAGAACAATTAAACAAGAGAAGGAAATCAAGTGTATCCAAAAGGAAAAGAATAATCTAAAATATCTCTCTTTATGGTTCATATGATCCTATACTTTGAAAACCCAAGATAATATGTCAAAAACCTCCTTGCACTGATAAAGGATTTTGGCACAGTCTCAGATTACAAAGTAAATGTGCAAAAGTCAGTCACATTCCTATATACCAGCAAGGAATAGACAGACACCAAAATAAAAAACACAATTACATTCACATAGTCACCAAAAAGTGAAATACCTTGGTATCTTTCTAATCAGAGAAATGAAATAACTTTAAAACACTGTTCAAAGAAATCAAAGAAGACACAAACAAGTGGAAAAATATTCCATGCTCATGGATTGGAAGAATTAAAATTGTTAAGATGTCCACCTTACCAAAGGCAATCTACAGATTTAATACAATATCCATTTAATTACCAACATCATTCTTCTCAGACATGGTCTTTAGTCTTAAGAGTCCTCTGTTTTCTTATTTAACTTCCGTCTGGTTGTTCTATGCATTATTGGAAGTAGGATATTGAAATCTATTATAGTGTTTTTGTATATTTCTCCCTCCAATTACTTCAATATTTGCTTCATGTATTTGGGTTTTCTAATGTATAATTATAATTATATCTTCCTGATCAATTGACCCTTTGTCATTATAAATTAATCTCTATTTTGTCTGATATAGATATGACCACTTCTGGTCTTTTGGGGTTTTCATTTAAATGAGATATGTTTTTCAATCCTTCTGATTTTAAATTATGTGAGTTCTTATATAAAAAGTGTGTCTTTTGTAGACAGAATATAGTTGGATCTTGTTTTTTTACATATTCATCCAAATCTTTTAATTATTTTGATTTACATTTAAAGTAATTACGGATATAGAAGGATTTATTATTGCCATCTTCTTGATTATTTTTTGTATTTCTTGCAGTTATTTTGCTTCTTTTTCCTTTCTGTGATTCCTTTGTTTTCACTGATATTTTGCAGTGACATGCTTTGATTTTTCTCATTTTATTTAGTGTGCCTTCTATAGGCATTTTCTTTGTGGTTAACATGTGATTTATTTGTGATTACATTAAGATTCTTATAACTATAGAAATCTATTTTAAAATGATAATTTAATTTTTTTTTTTGAATTGGAGTCTCACTCTGTCACCCAGACTGGAGTGCAATAGATGCTCCCGGCCACTGCAGCCTCGATCTGCTGGGCTCCGGCGACCCTTCTGCCTCAGCCTTCCAAGTAGCTGGAACTACAGGCGAGCACTACCATGCCCGGCTGATTTTTTGACTTATTGTAGAGATGAGGTCTCACCAAGTTGCCCAGGTGGGTCTCGAACCCAGGGACTCAGGCAATTCACTCACCTCAGCCTCCCAAGTCACGGGATTACAGGCTGAGCCACCGAGCCCAGCTGATAATTTAATTTTAATCACACATATTCACATTGGTTCATCTACATCTCCACACTCACTTTATGTTATTGATGTCTCAAATTACATTTTTTTATAATTTGTATTTCTAGCATTGTTTTATATTTTTTAATCTTTTTATCCCCTAAATTAAAGTATAGAATTAAAAGTGATTAATGTATTACCACTAAAGTATTACAAGATTCTGTATTTGTTTATAACATTGTCTTTACTAAAGAGCTTTATAATATAATATGCTTTGTTTCAATGTATATACTCCCCTTAGCTTCTCTTGTGAAGGTAGGTGTAGTATTGAGGAAGTTCTTTAACTTCTGCATATCTGGAAAGGTCTTTATTTTTCCTTCATTTTTAAATGGAAGACTTTTGATCAGTGCTTTTTTTTTTTTCTGTCCCCACCACCACTTTGAATATGTCATCTTATCTGGCATGCACTGTTTCTATTGATAAATCTGTTGATAATCTTATATAGTACATTCTTAGCCATGATAAGTTGCTTTCTCTCTTGCTGCTTCAAGATTCTTTGTCTTTTACTATTGAAAGTCTGATTGTAATATGTTTTATTGCAGATCTTTACTGTTCATGATAGTTAAATTCCTTTGTGTTACTTGAATTTGGATGTGTATTTTCTTCTTCAGATTTCAAAATTTTTCTGCCATTATATCTTTACATATGCTCCTTGGTAGAAACCATCATTTTTATTTTAAATTAAATTTTTGGTAGAATTCATCATGATGCCACTGAACCTATTGTTTTCTTTGTAGCAAGAGAATTACAAAAAACTCAACATCTTTAGATGCAAGTCAATTTAGAATATCTAATTTTTGTAGAGGTATTGTTGATTGTGTTTTTAAGGACTTTTTTCATTTTAATCTAAGTAAATTTATTGGCTTTTAAAAATAATAATCACTTGTTCTCTTTTAATATCTGTAAGATTCTTGTTAATGCCCTCTATACCTTTTCATTTTGGATAATAATAATTTTGTCTTGTCTTTTTTAATCTATTGTCTTATTAATTCAAGGCTGTGTTTATGGTAATAAAGCTTATCTAATTTCATACATTCGGTGATATTGTGTACTTCCTTTGGCTTATTATTTTTTTACTTGCTAGTATTTTAGGTTAAAGCTTAGGTCAATTATTTGAGACCTTTGATTTTTACAAGTTAATGGAATAAAAGTTTTTTTAAGCATTGTTTAAACACATTCCATAAATTTTGGGGTTTTATATTAATTTTATTTTATTTTTTATTTTTATTTTTTTCTTTAGTTGTAGTCTCACTCTGTCACCCAGACTGGAGTGCAGTGGTTGCTCCTGGCCACCACAGCCTCGATCTGCTGGGGTCCGGTGATCTTTCCACCTCAGCCTTCCAAGTAGCTGAAACTACAGGTACGTGCTACCATGCCCCACTAATTTTTTGATTTATTGTAGAGATGAGGTCTCGCCAAGTTGCCCAGGCGGGTCTCGAACCCACGGGCTCAGGCAATCCACTCACCTCAGCCTCCCAAAGCACGGGATTATGGGCTGAGCCACCGAGCCCGGCTTTATTAATTTTTAAAAAAATTTATAGTTTTTTGACTCTTGGATTTATGTAAAAGTGTGCTTTTAATTTTTTAAATATTGGTGGATTTTCCAATATCATTTTGTTAAAATCCTCTAATTTCTGTTTATTGTGGTGAGTTTGCAAACTTTCTATAATTTAGATCCTGTAATATTTATTGAGACTTGTTTTATGTCCAACATATGACTCAATTTGGTGAATGTCTTCTATGTACTTTAAAAGAATTTACCCTTACTTGCATTGTTCTACTCATGTAAACTAAGTCATGCTGATTGATACTGTTAAGCTTTTTGTAACTTTATTGATTCTCCCTTTTCTCACTGTATAAATTGCAAAAAAAGAAGTGTTAGTCATATGCAGAAACTAAAAATGTTGATCTCATAGAGATAGAGAGTAAAATGATAATTACCAGAGCTGTGAAGTGTGTCTGTATTTGGAAAGCAGTGACCAAGATAGAATAAATAAGTTCTAATATTCTTTAGTAGAGAAAAATGACTATAGTTAACAGCAATGTAGTAGTTAGAAGAGAGGGCAACCCAAACAAATGATAAATGCTTATGGTGACAGATATCTTAAATATACTGACTTGATCATGACACATTCTATGCATAAAACAAAATATTTCATATACCCCATAAATATATACAAAAATTATGTAAATAGAATATATTTTTAGAAGAACAGTGTTAAAGCCTTCAAATGTAATTATACAATTGTGTATTTCTCCTTTTAAGTCCATCTTTATTTTGAATCTTCAAGTATTTTGAAGTTAGCATGATGTTTGCATGCATTTGTAGTGTTTCTGTCTTTTTGAATGGTTGATTAGCTTATCATTATGGTATACGGATCTTCAGTCAAGGTAATATTTCCTTCTGAATTACATTTTGGCTATAGAAATATAGACACTACTGATTTCTTTATATTTGTATTTACATGGCATATAATTACTATATTTTTACTATTAATATTTTATCTATTTCTATTTATGTAAACGTAAGTGGTTTTATAAAGACAACACTTAGTCAAGTCATGTTTTCTATCCAATATGATATTATATATCTACCGATTGTAGTTAGGTCATTTATATTTAATGCAATTATTCATTTAGTTGAATTTAAATCAATAATCTTACTAATTATTTCTCTTTGTCTAAGTACTGCTTTAATTAAATTAATTGAGTTTAAAAAATTGTCTTATTTTATGTCCAATACTGGCTTATTGTCATTAGCTTTTTTTGTGTGTTAATGATGACTCTATATTATAAAATATCCAAATTTCTTACACAATTATATATGTGTTATATTTTCTGATATTATCAAACATCACTAATTCTTTGTTCATATGTTTAGTCATTTGTTGTTTTCATTTTCAGAATTTCTATCATTAATTGTTTTGTATTATCTAAGCTAGACTATCTTTTATTTTATTGATAAATATTTTATTTCCAACATTGTATATTCATCTCTAGCAGTTCTATATGGAATATAGAAAATGAATCAGAAAAGTGTTATACTTCTATTTCTTTCCTCATCATGGTCTTCTTACCTGTTTGAACACTTGCAGCATATTTTTGACTGCTGGTTTGATGTCTTTGCTAGTTTAATTACTTTGATCACATCTGTATATACATTTCTGTTTTTAAAATTTCTTTTTATTTTAATGAAATTTTGGCTTTTTAATATGCCTGTTAACTTTTCACTGGATGCTAGACATTGTTGTATTATGCTGGTAGCCATATTTTTTGGTATTTTTTAAAATAGTGATTAATTTCATTCTGATTAACAATTAAATGACTTAAAATATGTTTGATCCTTTTGAAATTTACTTTTAATCTCGCTGTAGATGTGTTTTTAATTTTACTACTTTATTTTTACTACTGACAGTTTTGAGATTCTATCTGGTATAGATTATATTATGCAGTATATTTTAGTCTTGCTTGTAGGAATTATTCTTTCTGGTATTATTTTCTTCTTACAAATGGCACATTAATAATCAGTCAAAGATATTAAATAACTCATCTGCAAACTGCCGAGTTCCTTCTTTCTCTGTCACTTCTGTTTTCTCAAAGTGAACCCTGCGAATTCTCTGGACATATTCTGGAAAAGTGTCATTGTTACTCAACTCAGCGAGAATGCTGGCTTCTCTTTGAGTGCCCCGTCTTTATTCTGTAGCCTGTAAACCAACTAAAAGAACTTGCCTGTGATAATAAGCTTCTTTTTATCATTTTCCATTTTTAGAAATCACATTTTTGTATTGCCTGTTATTCAATACTTGCAAAACTTTTTTTTGAAATACATTTGGTATGTTTTCCTTGTTAAAAATGTATGGATAAATCCAATTTCTGTTATGTCAAAAATAACATTCTAAATATTTGTTACTTTTTTCTTTTAACATCACTATATTTTTATTATTAAAATAGTTAATAAGTTTATGGTATTATAGAGCTCACTAATACTGAAATAGCCAAATGAATCAAAATATTTACTTTATTTTAGTGATTTGCTGAAGCACCTAGAAAGAAGATAGAATATGTAGGGCTTTAGAAGAATTTTGTGAACATTTATTGTGTAATCTATAAAAATATCTCTCCTCAAAGGAAAATATTCTTCATACTTCAGAATTATTCTACCATCATACTATCAATAACATTGATATCATAATGTCTATATATATTTTTTATTTTTATTTTCTTATATTGCATCTCACTTTGTCACCCAGGCTGGAATGCTGTGGCACAATCATAGCTCACCACAGCCTCTTACTACTGGGTTCAGGTGATTGATCCTTCTGTCTTAGCCCCCAGATTTTCTTGGAATCCAGGTGTATTCCACCTTGTCCAATTTAATTTTTAAAAATATTTTTTAGAGATAAGGTCTCGCTATGTTGCCCACACTGGTCTCCAGTTCCTGGGCTCAAGTAATCTTATTACCTTGGTTTCTCAAAGTGTTTGTCTTACAAGCATGAGCCACCTTTCCTGATCAAGTCCTTATTTTTAAAAATAGAAAATTTCATACTCAAGTAATATTACTCATAACACTACATCTGAAATTCTAAAAGTTCTTGTCATGACTTTTCTTTCTTGTTATACACTATCATTTAAACTTAGAAAACTAACTTGCAGACATAGTATATGCCAGTTTGTAAACCTGAAATATATGTAGATTAGATTCTATAATCTCAGATATACTAAGTAAATGTAAACTAGAATATTTTCTCTAATTCTTCCACATTTCTTACCTTTTTCTTCAGTTTCCACGTACAATCTATATGATAAATTTTAGTTCAAGTAATTACACAAATTTATTTTTTCTGTGTCCAATTTGCTGTTGAATGATTATTATTGTCTTAGTTTCTCTAATACTTTTATTTCTAAATGTTCTACTTGGTTGCACATTTAGCCTTTTTATAACATATATTCAGAAGTTATATAAATTCTAATTGCAAATATTGATGAATTTTTATAATCACATAAGCCTTAATATAAAAAAGTAATATTTCTAAATGCTTAGAAGTTTTTCTCATGTTACTTCCTGAACATTGTTCAATTCATGTCCAATAATAAAAACTATTCCGAATTTCTATTTTATATATTAGTTTATACACTTAAAACTACCATTTCCAGGAAAGGTATATCAAGTCAAATCATACCACTGCTTTCTGTACAGCAACTAGAAAATAAAACAATTAATTAAACTCAGAGGTAGTATAGGTATTAAATACGTATGTACTAGAGTACATACTTCTGAGGCAAAATTGAGTTAACTGCTAATTTTTCTCTGAGAGTCTTTTCATTTTGAGCACACTACAGAAAAAAGAGAAGTCAGCAAAGTTACAGTAAGTACTGTATGTTGGTAATAACACACTGGAATATATTATTACTCTAAACAGAAGGCTAATTTTTCTCATATGATATTTGCTGATATATGTGATTATAAAGAATGTTTGAATGCTAGGCCAAAAGTTTTTAAAACACAGAATAAAATACAAATAATCTGAAGACATCTCAAACACATGACTGTCTTCCTTAACATGACATTTGAGAAAATTAGAAACTAAATCTTAGCGAAACTTGAAAACTACATTAGAAATCTCTGAAGTACAAGTGTGGATTTTGTACAGTTTTAAAGGGCTGAAAAGAAAGATGTTTATATACATACCATCATTTAAGAGTTTGGAGGAATGATAAACCAACAAGTCTTAATCAAGTTATAGTAAACTTAGTCGCAGATCAGTTCTTGTTTGAATTGGGGTATTTAATTCCTCATCACAACTACCTAAGCACAATGGGAGAATGTTTTTCTAATGGAAGATAAAATCATCTGCATTTTAAAAGTTATTTTAAGTTTGATATTTAGCATAAAGTAGAATTAAAAAATAATGCAAAGGGCAAAAATATGTGGAAAATATCTAAATTTAATAGTAGGTAAACCATGAAAAAATATACTATAACTAGAAATTAAAACACAGTGGAAAAGCAGAAAATTAAATGAAAGTATAAATAGCTTTCTAGATATTATAATTTATATAAAATCAATAAATATTTAGAATTAAAAATAAAATATCTAATATTAAGTGATGAGTTTTACCATCCATTAGACACAAAAGAACACTAAATTGTTGAACTAGACACTAAGTCTTAGATAATTTCTAAAAGAAAGAACAGAGAGGAAATTTTTAAAAATTAATTTAAAAAAATCAGCAATACATAGCATGTAAGAAATGTATCCCAGTCCAAAGTTCTAAAGTAGGTGAAATTATAAATGCAGTTGAAGAGAAAATAATGATATAGAATAACCATTTGAATATATAATGGTTAAAGATTTTCCCCAAATTATGAAAGACATTAAGTCATGACTTCAAGAATCTTAGTAAACCAGATAATGTATTAAATAAAGAAAACTTGCTTAGGATAGATATTTCTTGTTGATGGATTGAGCCTTTTATCATTATGTAGTGGCCTTCTGTATCTTTTTTGATTTTTAATAGCTTGAAGGGTATTTTGTCTGAAATTAAGATCGCGACTCCTCCTTTCTTTTGTATTCCGTTCGCCGGAAAGTTTGTTTCCCATCCTCTTACTTTGAGTCTGTGGGTGTCCTTTCTAGTGAGGTGAGTCTCTTGAAGGTAATAGATTGTTGCCTGATGATATTTTATCCATTTTGCCATTCTATGTCTTTTCAGTGGTGCATTTAGTCCATTCACATTTAGGCTAATAATTGAAACGCAAGAGTTGATCCCTGTCATAAGGTTCTTACAGAGTTGTTCCTGTTTATATGTTGTCTTTCTTTGGGTTTTGGAGTTGGTTCATGTGTGTTTTTAATCTTTTGCCTGTACTCTTGTGAAGAATGTTGTTGTTCTTTTTTCTTTTTCTTCTGTGTTCAGTACTTTCTTAAGTGTTTCTTGTAGAGGTGGTCTAGTGGCAGCATAGGTTCTTAGGGATTGAATATCTGGAAAAGATTTCAATTCTCCATCACTAATGGAGCTTAGTTTGACTGGGTAGGTTACTCTTGGTTGATATTGTTTCTCTTTTAGAACTTTGAAGATAGGGTTCCAGGCTCTCCTAGCCTGAAGGGTTTCTGTGGAGAAATCTGTGGCTATTCTAATTGGTTTTCCCTGGTAGGTAGTCTGACCTTTTTCTTTTGCTGCCTTTAGGATTTTTTCTTTTATAGCTACTTTGTTTAGGCAAATTATTTTGTGTGCCAACTTTCATAAAGCAACTTCTAGGAAAACTAAAGAAAGATATTGACTCTAACACCAAAATAACTGGGAACTTTAATACCCCAGTCACAACCCTAGACAGATAATCAGGACGAAAAATCAGCAAGGAGATCTGGAACATCAATGTGACTTTAGACCAAATAGACTTAATTGATACCTACAGAACACTCCATCCAAAGACCACAGAATACACATTCTACTCATCACCACATGGAACATATTCTAAGATCGACCACATACTCGGCCATAAATCAAGCATAAGCAAATTTAAAAGGACTGAAATTCTACCATGTACCTTCTTGGACCACAGTGGAATAAAAATAAACATTGACACCAACAAGGTCCCCTCAAAACCCACAAAGACATGGACACTAAACAGCATGATGCTAAATAACTCCTGGGTCAATGATGAAATCAAAACAGAGATCAAAAGATACCTGGAAACAAATGAAAATGAAGAAACATCTTACCAAAATCTCTGGGATGCCTTGAAAGCTGTAGTAAGAGGGGAATTTATATCCCTACAAACACACATGAAGAAAATGGAAGGAACATAAATTCACAACCTAACAAGCCACCTAAAGAAGCTGGAAAACCAAGACCACAAAAACCCTAATTTCAGCAGAAGAATCCAGATCACCAAAATAAAGGCCCAAATCCAGTACATAGAAGACAAAAAGATAATAGAAAAAATCAGTGAAACAAAAAGCTGGTTCTTCGAAAGGATAAACAAGATTGATGGTCCCCTAGCTAGACTGACCAAGAAAAAATGAGAAAAAACCAAATAAGCACAATCAGAAACACAAAAGATGAAGTCACATCTGACCCTGAAGAAATACAAAAGATCATTAGAGACTATTACATGCACTTGTATGGAAACAAACTTTAAAACCTTAAGGAAATGGAGGACTTTCTGACATCACACATCCTACTTAGGTTGGAACAAGAAGAAATTGAGACCCTAAATAGACCAATGGCAATCAAGGAAATCGACTATGTAATAGGAAAACTTTCTACAAAAAAAAAAAGCCCTGGTCCAGATGACTTTCCAGCAGAATTTTACAAGACATTTAAGGAGGAGCTGATACCAATCCTACTGAAGGTATTCCAGGCTATTGAAAAAGATGAACTCTCCCCAAATCACTTTACGAAGCCAACATCACATTGATACCTGAGCCAGGTAAAGATCCAACAAAGAAAGAGAACGACAGGCCAATATCTTTGATGAACATAGATGCTAAAATTCTCAACAAGATCCTAGCAAACCGGATTTAGTAATACATCTCAAAAATCAGCCATCATGACCAAGTAGGCTTCATTCCTGGGATGCAAGGCTGGTTCAACATTCGTAAAACCATAAATGTAATTAAATTCATCAACAGATGTCAAAACAAAAACCACATGATCATATCATTAGATGCAGAAAAAGCTTTTGATAAAATCCCGCACCCCTTCTTGAGAAAAACCCTTGATCATGTAGGCATACGGGGAACATACCTCAAAATAGTAAAAGCCATCTACAAGAAACCCACACCCAGCATACTCCTAAATGGACAAAAATTGGAACCATTTCCCCTGAAAACTGGAACAAGACAAGGATGCCCACTCTCACCCCTCCTGTTCAACATAGTATTGGAAGTCCTGGCTAGAGCAATCAGAGAAGAGGAGGCAATCAGGGTTATCCAAATAGGAAAAGAGGAAGTCAAGTTATCTCTCTGCAGATGATACGATTGTGTACCTTGAAAACCCCAGAGAATCTGTCAAGAGCCTCCTTACATTGTTAAAGGCCTTTGGCAAAGTCTCAGGATACAAAATAAATGTACAAAAGACAATCACATTTCTCTACACCAATAATAAACAAACAGAAACTCAAATAAAAAACACAATTCCATTCACAATAGTCACAAAAAAAAAATGAAATACCTTGGCATCTTCCTAACCAGAGACATGAAAGACCTTTACAATGAAAACTACAAAACACTGCTCAAAGAAATCGAAGATGACACAAACGAGTGAAAAAATATCCCATGCTCATGGGTTGGAAGAATCAACATTGTGAAGATGTCCATCTTACCTAAGGCAATCTACAAATTCAATGCAATACCCATCAAATTACCAGGAACATTCTTCTCAGACCTGGAAAAAACAACACAGGAATTCATATGGAAACACAAACGTCCAAGAATAGCCAGAATAATCCTCAGCAAAAACAAACAAACAAAAAAAAAAACCAAAGCAGGTGGTATCACATTACCAGACTTCAAACTTTACTATAAAGCTACAATCATCAAAACAGCTTGATATTGGTACAGGAACAGGCATGTAGATCAATGGAATAGAATTGAGATTCCAATACCTCAATTTCTCAACCAATTCATCTTCGACAAAGCCCCCACCACCTACCACTGGGGAGAGGAGAATGTATTCAGTAAATGGTGCTGGGAAAACTGGCTGACCACATGCAGAGGATTGAAACAGGACCCCTATCTATTCCCATGCACAAAGGTTAACTCCAAATGGATCAGAGACCTAAATGTAAAATCTCAAACCATAAGAACCTTAGAAAAGGAAGGAAATACCCTCATGGAAATTGGAACTGGCATCCAATTCCTGAACAAAACCCGAAACCCACAGGTCATAAGAGAGAAGATAGACAAGTGGGACGTCATTAAACTGACAAGTTTCTGCAAAGCCAAAGAAACCATCAAGAGAGCAGGGAGACAGCCTACAGACTGGGAAAAATTATTTGCCAACTTCAGGTCTGACAAACGCTTAACATCCTGGATCTACAAGGAACTCAAATCTGCTGAAAAGAAAAAAACAAACAACCCCATTATAAAATGGGCAAAAGATATGAACAGACATTTCACAAAAGAAGACATCTGAGCAGCAAACAAACACATGAAGAAATGCTCAACCTCACTAATCATCAGGGAGATGCAAATCAAAACCACACTGACATACCACCTAACTCCAGTCAGAATGGCAATTATCAACAACTCAAAACATAACAGCTGCTGGAGAGGGTGTGGTGAAAAGGGAACACTTCTTACAATGTTAGTGGGAGTGTAAACTAGTGCAACCTCTGTGGAAAGCAGTGTGGTGATTCCTAAAAGCTCTAAAAATCAACCTTCCATATGACTCCACAATCTCCCTACTGGGAATATACCCTGAAGAACTCAAATCACTCTATAAAAAAGATATCTGAACACGTATGTTTATCACAGCGTTGTTCACAATATCAAGAAACTGGAAACAACCATGCTGCCCATCAAAAGAGGATTGGATTAAGAAAATGTGGTAAATACACACTTTGGAATACTACACAGCCATAAAAAAGAACAAAATCATGAATTTTGCAGAAACCTCGATGGAACTAGAGTCTAAAATGCTGACTGACCTCTCACAGAAACAAAGATCCGAGTATCACATGTTCTCACTCATATAATGGACCTTGAACATCCAATGTAATACTATAAGAAAATGACTGACGGTACTGGGAAACTATGAGGGGCAGGGCGATGGGATTAATAGTCGCAAATATCTTTCTGGGGATGGGGAAACACCTCTTATCAACAGGGTGCCTGAATGAAACGTAATTGTACACCTAACCCTTAACTGTACCCCACAAAATCATAATGAAAAATATTGATTAAAAAAAAGAAAACTACACCAATATACATAAGTCATGTTTCCCAAAGACAAAACAAATTATAAAATCAGATTAACCCATTGTTGTCAAATGACAAAAATAATACTCGCAGCTTATGCTTTTCAAAAAGGCTCCGTAACCCCCCCAAAAAGGCATAATAGCATTTTTAAGTGCTAAAATAAATTAAAGATCTAAAACCTTAAAATTACTTAATAAGAAAACATAGTGTTAAAAATGAATATGAAACAAAATTTTCAGTCAAAAACCAATAAAACTGTCAATTGGAAGACTTGTAATACATTAAAAAATTAAAACATTTTTCAAGTCAATAGAATATAATCACAGCAAAAAATAAACAAGAAATAATAAACTCTTTCTAGGTCAATGTATGAATTAATGATATAAATCGTTTAAAACAGTAGAAATGATATTTTAAAGTGTACAAGTAAAATATATGGCAGCAGACAAACAAAAAATAGGCAAGTGATAAAACGGAAGTGAATGGTTATAATGTTTTTGCACAGTTCAGGAACAGTAAAAGTTAAATAGTAAAGTCAGAGACCTTCAAACACATTGCAAGATCTGCTGTGGAACCTAAGTCTGCCAATGGGGCAGGGATAACCAGACTCTTCCCTAGGTTTAGAGCAGGCAAAGCTGCTCAGCTGAGAGGAGATGACGTCAAGATTCCGGGATGTTTCAGGATCTGCTGTGGAACTGAGCTCAGAAAGCCTGTACTGGTGACAGAGATGGGTGAGTCTCAGAAATCTTCTGTGAGCAACTTGGTCACAAGTTCAGGGGCTGCAGCTGAGATTTATGGTCATTCAGTATCTTCTGTAGACTGAGGTCAGCAAGCTTATCCCAGGGACACAGATGTGCATGTCTGCCAGGAAGAACCTGTGGATGCAGGACTAGTCTCAGATTGTAGCTGAGACTAGCTAAAGCCAAGTTAGAGGGCTTTTTCATGATTCACAAAGAGACTACTGTTGATGGACCTATCTCCTGAGTTACTAGTGTGTGTGTCTCCTCCTGGGCACCTTAGCAATTAGCTTTGTTGGCACAACCAAGAACAAATGGGGTTGAAGTCAAGCCCGCAGGAGTATGGGACCATTTTTCATGCTGGGAGATGGAATCGCTGATGATGAGTCTGCCTCTTGGCTGTAAATTCACCCTTTAAAACAACCCTCCAAGGTCTTGGGTGGCACTGGGGTTTTACAAACTCCTACCAGAATCCTGAGACTCCCACTAAGGTACTTTTGTCCATGGATGGCTCAAAATTTATTGTTGCTGTGGGGGGTTGTAAATGGAGGACCTCATATTATGGCAACTTGTTGACTTTGCCTACTAGAGATTTTAAAATTACTTTGTTTTTCATGTATATT
Organism: Carlito syrichta; assembly: GCF_000164805.1. NCBI lineage: Eukaryota > Metazoa > Chordata > Mammalia > Primates > Tarsiidae > Carlito > Carlito syrichta. The sequence goes on along the minus strand of NW_007260549.1, from coordinate 114,530 downwards.
TGACCTGGGTTTTTGTCATTTAGAACTAAATATTCCTATTAAAGTAGAGATAGTTGGTTCTGGTGGAGGTGAATTTCAAAATCTGCCGTGCTCTTATATTTTACAATTGATTAATGTTTTATCCTTCCCAGATGCATTTACTTCTATCAAAGGAAATGTAAAGATTAAATGATTTGCTTAAAAAAAAAATTAAGTGCAGGAATTTAAAACTAATGGAGAGAAGTCAAGAATATAACTTTAGCAACGATGGTATCTGTGCCAGCTACGATAGTTGAAACTGTAGCAATTTCTCATAATAATTAGTGCCAAATATCAGCAAATACATATTGATAATGTTATCATAAGATTTAGAATTCCTTTCATCATGATAGTGTGGCATAATAAGGATGTGAAGGAAAGATGTACATAATATTTAAAATTTAGCAGTCTAGTATAAAAGTGGGTTTTAAACAGCTAAGACACTCTTAACAGGGATTTAGTTGTCAAAGTTTGTGATTGAGATGGAAAAAATTAACTCTATATGTGGTAACTCTATCCTCCATGTCTTGTTGAATATAAACACAATTTTTCAGAGGCACTTGAAAATGAACAAACTAAATGATTCATGTTCAAAGTCTACTTTGTCCTTTTAATAGGAGTCCAAAGTCTCCTATATTTTGGTGGCATGTGATGAGATAAATTGATTTCAAAATAGCCCATGCATGAGAATTTCCTGTTCAAACCTTAAGTGACAGATTGATGAGAAATCTGTTTTTTCCACTCTTGCCTCACCCTGAGCCTTCACGGGGTAGTCTGTGAAGATCACAGATATCATTTGTTTTTGTTCTGGATATATGCATTTAAATGTCACCTTTTATTACCCAGTCTCTCCACTAAAAGATGCATGACTTTTCTGGAGACAGAAGGTACGTGTTGCTACTCTCCATCTCTCTACTAGCCTGCCTCATTTAGTGGGAAAGTACAAGTGATAGGTGTGATGCAATGGAGGTGCAATTAATGTACAATAAAACCAAAGTGTAACATTGATATCTTTATTTGAATAATATGGGGTAGAAACCTGAAATATGTTGAAGGATTTCTTAAAGTTTTCGAATTATTGTCTGTGGAGAAGGTTAGTCATTATTAAAATTAATTAATTAATTAATTAAAGCCAAACACACTATCTCAGACACTTATGTAGATTAGATAAAAGCAATTTTTATCTATAATAAAAATCAAGATGAGATAGATTACATAAAATGCTAAACTGAATTACAAACAATCAAAACACATTATAAAGTTGATTAAAATATTGCAAAAATAGGTACCACAGTTGTAAAAGAGATTTGTTTAATGATTTATTTTCCATGCTTTAACTGACATGAATAAAAATGATTTAACATAGAAATTATGATGAAAATAATTAAAATAGTGACTATTTCTTGAAAACATTGTACTAAGTTGAGTGGTAAATGTTTTACATGCATTGTATTTTTTATGTTCTTATATTCATTTTTTATTAATAAGCTGGGTTATTAGATACTGAATTTTTTTTTTAAAGGACACACATTATAAACTTCAAAGCCATAATTCTAGATCTTGCTAACTCCAGATCCCATGAACTAAATTATTAAATTACTCTATCTAAATTATTACAAATTTACAACTACAATGACTTTGAGTCACTTTGATAGCCATAGAATCTATCTTTAAAATTAAACTGAAAGTGTTCTTACATAAATGATCTATATTTCCATTTATTGTTTTATGACTTTATATTTTAGCCAGGAAATAAATAGCCAATATGTCTATGCAATATGTTTTTTTTTTTTAAGTGTGTTTCTGAGACTGTTATGCATAAGTTAATTATGTCATGGAGCATTCTCTAACATACAAAAATTGTTACTATCTTAAGCTTCTCAGAACTAATCAACCACTCAAAAAAACATTTAAAACAATCCATTTCAATAAATGACTGCAAGCTATTAAATAAAAGTAATTTAGTAGAAAATGATATATGTAAACACTTGTGTTTTCCATGTACAGACCAATCTTAGCAGCCATTAGATTTCAAAATTACTACAAAAAAAGTACATAGACTTTATTAATTTTAATTTTTAATACAACTCTCTCAAATTGATGTTAAAATATATTTGTGGAATCAGATTTCAACTAATAAATATATTTTCATTCATGTACTTGTCTATGTTTTACTAATTTATTGCTTTTCATTGCCTGAGCAGTAATATTTTGTCAAATGTATAAACCTATTTCTAAAAATTTCCATAAGAAACTTGTTTAATCTCTAAGGAAATTAGCACAAAAACTGTAGATTCTTCATTGCAAAATGAATTTTGGTACTTGCTCCATTTTGCTCATTTAGGTTTCATTAGGGATCTTTTCATTATAAGCCATTTATTAACTTCTTACTCACTGCTATTATAGGGCACAATTCCTGATATCACCCAGCTACAAAGATGGATAGTCAAAGAGTAATATACTCAGAACTGAATTTGTCCCAAAACCCGAAGAGACAGCAACGAAAACCTAAGGGCAATAAAAGCTCCATTTTAGTATCTGAACAGGAAATAGCCTATGCGGAATTAAACTTTCAAAATACTTCTCAGAATCTTCGAGACACTGACAAAATTTCCCATTGCAAAGGTAAAGCATTTAATAGACGCTCGATATAGCTGCCCAGGATGCATGTGCAGCTTGGGTTCAGGGGTGTGGGGAAAGATCAGGGAGTGCTCAAATAGGTTTTATTTCTGAAGATCAGAGTTCCAAGATGTTATGCTATTTTAATATAAAATATGAAGGTTAGTTTTACCCAGACATTATTGAAATCTATAATCTTTGTCCAGCAAATCATGCAGTATTATACTTAAAATCCAATAGTATAATCTCAGAGAAAGATTATTGTGGGATATATGGGTTTGGGGTCCAAGTTTATATGATTCTTATGCATATGGTTTCTTTTGTACACAAATCTAAACAACTGTCTCCATCTCTTCTTTGCCCAATTTTTATTTCTCTCCCTGCAGATTTATCATCACCTCCGGAGAAGTTCATTGCTGGGATCCTGGGAATTATCTGTTTTGCCTTAATAGTGATTGTGGTAACAAGAGTTATTAATCTTTGTAAGCATATTTTGGAAGAATAAAGGTGGGCTTTTCACTGCAATGAATAGAAATTCCACTAAAAATTTTATAACATTAGGAAATAGAATTCTCATTTTAACCTATGTTATTTAACTAAATGTGGAATGGTTATTCTGAATATGTCAAAAGTATAAATTAAAGAATAATTATAAAAATGTCTTTGCTTTTAATTATAAGTATATGCTCTGATTTCAAACTCCAAAACATGTTTTAAAAATAGAAGAAACTCATTGAAAAATATAAATAAATTTTTTTTTGTTTTGAGTCAGAGCCTTACTCTGTCACACAGGCTGGTTTGCAGTGGCACGCTCACAGCCATAGTAGCCTCAACCTGCTGGACTCAGATGATCCTTCTGCTTCAATCTTCCAAGTATCTGGAACTACAGGCGGATGCACCACGCCTGGCTAATTTTTTGATTTATTGTGGACATTAGGTCTCACCAAGTTACCCAGGTTGGTCTTAAACCCCTGGGCTCAGGCAATCCTCTCACCTTGGCCTCCCAAAGTGCTGGGAGTACAGGCTTGAGTCACCGTGCCTGGCCTAAATTAACTTTTTAAAGTGGTTACATCAAGTACTTTCTGAGACATTGGAGTTAGATTTTTATGCTTTTAAAATGTTTCTCCAAAATCTCAATAACTTGATATATTTTGTCTTTGTAAAATTCTAAATTTTCCCTGAATCGTATTCTACATCTTTAAAATAAAATTTAAAAAAATAAATAAAAACGGATAAAATCTAAATCTTTCAAGATCTGCACAATATACCAAATTTCAAGGAAGCAAATTATTATGACTTATTCAGAGACTAATTTTTTATAAAGACTACTTTTATTTTTCTAGCTACAGCAACACAGAAGCAGACTAATTCTTCCCAAGATACAAGAAACCTGAAAGGTACATAATGATTTTCAAAGTTCTGATAACAATAGAGTTTAAATTTTGTATTGATCTTAGCTTTGCAAAATCGCCCTAGATTTATTAATAAGAAACGAACTATAAAATTTAGCAATAAATGTTTATAAATAAATATTATAAGAGGGTATTTTCTTTTCTTCAGCAATAAATATAGATATTCATAATTGTCATACCCTCTTTTTGTTTTTTGTTACAAATTCCTATTGCTATAAAATAATGAGATATATAATTTTACTATTCTAGAAAAAAGTACATCTGTTCAATGATTGTAAGTTGAACTTTAGTCTGTTAGTTTGCTTTATGTGTGAACACAATTAGGGGTCGAGAGGCTGCCTCTATTCAGTATGTATGTGTATGAGAAAGAAAGTTTTTTAATTATACATACCAGCCTGTGAGGATGCACATATATGTTATGTACCTGTATTTCAAACCTTTTCAAATATGTACTCTGTTTTGTTTTAAAATATTCATGTTGTTACTGGATAGTAATTCAAAACGTTTCCTCAGCATATAATTGTAGTTGTCCAGAGGAGTGGTTTACATATTCCAACAACTGTTATTACATTCGTAATGAAACAAAAACTTGGAATGAGAGTGTGATGGCCTGTGCTTCTATGAATGCCAGTCTGCTTTACATAGATAATGAAGAAGAAATGGTAAGACTTTAAATGTTTCAAACACTTTATTAAAAGCTTATGTCATCCAGTAATATATTTGTAGAAATAAATTATGTTACAGTGCCTATTTTATTGAATTATTTTCAACTAAGAAAATTTCATTGCCTGATATTAAAATAGTTTGTTTATATTCATATAATGCTAATGCACATTTCGTTACTTCTTTTCATAGAAAATCATGCTTCTATAATGCTTTCATTATGAAGCAAAGTTTGCTCTTTAATTTTACTATATATAAAGAAAACTAAGTATACCGTAATTGTGTAGATTGATCACAAAGTGAATGGACTTAGGCAATACAAATGTCATGAATGGAAGGTTCTAGTACCAATAGTCCCATTATTTTATGCATCTTCATCACTGCTGCCTCCTTCCCAAACTATTATTCTGCCTTTTTAATGTGACAAATATTGCTTGGTCTGGTGCTGGGAAACAGCAGGCCTACTTTACTTTCTTTGTTGGGTGGAGGATTTAAGGTACCCAGTCACCCTGAGCGTCAGGTTTCAAACGTTTCGGCTTTCTATTTTCACCATTCAGAGTTCTCCTTTGCTTGTGTCTTTTATAACTTTTATAGATTGTAGTTGAATCTAGTACAGGGTAGTGTAGATAAATGAGTATATGCCACCTGGTTTTGGAACATTTGTATTCAACCAAAATGGGGGCTTATCTAGTTGAAAATGGCATGGTATCCCCAAAAACAATTAAAGGGGAGCTTTTGGCTTCTATGTCATTTATTCTCTCGACAGTAACTTCTTAATTCCCTTCTAAAGTGCACTCTCTGAGTAACATATTGAAAAATACATTGGTTTAGTCACAATCTGGATAAATGAATGTACAGTCTAGAAGCTTATTCAAATCCATGCTGTTAGTTTTGTCAACATGGGCAAATATTAAATTATTGAATCAAAGTTTTTCTTATTAACTGGAGAAGAATACAATTATTAAGTTAAACATTTAAGAGTTCCTTTTAAATCAACATTATTCAAAATAAAATGTAAAAATGGTCAGCAAGCATATAAAAATGTTTATCATCACTAATCATCAGAGAGGTGTAAATGAAAACTACATTGAAATGCTATCTTATACCACTCAGAATGACTATCATTAAAAGTAAAAAATAACATGCTCTCAAGCATGTGGAGAAAATGGAATCTCATATACTGTTCACGGAAATGTAAATTAGTGCAATATATATGAAAAATAGTTTGAATTTTTTCAAAAACTTAAAAATAGAACTATCATTTAATCCATCCAGTTCTCATATTTAAGTGGGAGATAAATAATGGGTACAAATGGACATAAAGAATGAAATAATAGCCACTGAAAACACTGAAGGGTGGGCAAGTAGGAGAGGAATAAGGAATGAGAAATTATGTAATGGGTACAATGTACTTTCCAGAGGATGATTGCACTTAAAGCCCGGATCACCACCAGGCAATGTATACATGTAACAAAAATGCTCTTGTACCCCTTAAATTTATACAAATAAAAAAATCTGTTTTTTATTTACTTTAATATTTTTTAAAATATATTTTGTGTTTAAAATTCAGGATCTTAAGAAAGTTACACCATTTGTACTTTTAAAAGTTGATAATACCTATCATAATGAATATTTAGATAAAAAATTTCATTATCTTTTAGAAACTTCTGGACTCTCTCATACGTGAAGCATGGATTGGAGTCTCCCGTAGCAGCCGTGATCACCCATGGATGTCAATAAATGGCTTAATGTTCAAACTGAAGTAAGTTTTTTGGCATGGTGCTATATAAAAGAAAATATATAAAAGGGGAATTTCAAATAATATGAATAAGTTTGACTAAGTTTAAGTTGACTTATAGGCATGAAGAAAGATTTTTATAGTCAGTACAATCTTAGCATAAATATTGAATAATGAACTACAGTAGATGCCCTTATCATTATATCACCCTCTGAGGTTTCAGTTACCCAGGAACAAGCTCAGTGAAATATACTGGAAGAAAAATTGTGGAAAAGAACAGTTCATGGGCTTCAAAACGTGCAGTGTTCTGGGTAGCATGTTCAAATCTTTTGTAGTATTGATCTGCCCCACCTGAAACGTGAATCATTGCTTTGTCAAGTATCCATACTGTCTATGCCACTTGCCCATCAGTCACTTAGGAATCATCTAGTTATCAGATTCCATATGCCATAGTAGTGCCTGTGTTCATCCCTTTAGTTTACTTAATAAGGTACTCTAATGCAAGGGTAGTGAGATAAGTGTGTTATAATTATTGTTATATTATTGGGTATTGATAATCACTAGTTCCTAATTTGTAAGCAAACTTTACTATAGGTATCATAGCATTTACTCATGTGGGAATAGCACTATCCATGGTTTCAGGCATCCATTGGGATTCATGTCTCCCCACAGGATAAAAGGGAACTACTGTGTTCAGTTTTGTTTAATAATCAATTATTACTAATATTGTACTTAAAAATCATGTTTTCCTGATATTCTTTCCTTGCAATACAAGAAAATTCTCTTATTTCATGTATTGTCTCCCCAAAATAAGAGAATTATGACTTTTTCTCCGTTACAGGATAGTAGAATTACTTGATGGTAAACGCAACTGTGCAAAGTTGCACTTACATGCACTTAAATCAGAAAAATGTGGATCTTCACAACTATATAGTTGTAAGCATAAGTTTTAGAATTCAAGCACCAGCGTTTGGAGGCTGTCAGGTAATTTTGTATTTCTTTAAATGAAAATAATATTTTGATTAAATAAGTCTAAAAATAAATTGTGTTGTTTGTTTCAGTAATGAAAATAAAATTCGAAATCAGTTACTGAAGTATAATACACACACCACCAAGTGCAGATATCACTGCTTTTATGTCTGACTCTTTTTGCAGAACTTTATATTTGTGGCATTCAACCTATCTAAGAGTTACATGTTATGTAATTTGGTTTGTATAAAATATCAAGAATAGGCAAATTCATAGACAAAGAAAATAGAATAGTTGTTGTCAAGGGTTAGGGGAGGTTGGAATAGAACATGACAGCTACTTGCTACAATGTTACTTTTTGATAGTGGTGTTAGTAGTAACTCTATGAATATATTAAACATTTTAAGTGGATAAATTTATTTATTTATTTATTTATTTTTGAGTTGGAGTCTCACTCTGTCACCCAGACTGGAGTGCAGTGGCCGCTCCCGGCCACCGCAGCCTCGACCTGCTGGGCTCCGGCGATCCTTCCGCATCAGCCTTCCAAGTAGCCAGAATTACAGGCATGCGCTACCACGCCCGGCTGATTTTTTTAATTTATTGTAGAGATGAGGTCTCACTGCCCAGGCGGGTCTCGAACCCGCGGGCTCAGGCAATCCACTCACCTCAGCCTCCCAAAGGCGCGGGATTACAGGCTGAGCCACAGAGCCCGGGTTGTGGATAAATTTATATGATGTACATGGCATCTTAAACAACAACAACAAAAAACTCAATCTTTTTGTAGTTTTTAAGTGTGATGATTGGTTTTCACATGTATGTGTGAAATATGCCTCCCTACTCTTATTATGAAATGGGCTCACTACCCATCCAACATTAAATAATTTTTTATTAATACATAATTACATTAAGAAAAAACTCTGTCGGACTCAGTGGCTCAGCCTGTAATCCCAGCACTTTGGAAGGTTGAGGTGAGTGGATTGACTCAGCCGGCGGGTTTGAGATCAGCCTGGGAAACTTGGCGAGACCTCGTCTCTACAATTAAAAAAAATAATAATTATCTTGGCGTGGTAGCAAATGCCTGTAATTCCGGCTACTTGGAAGGCTGAGACGGAAGGATCATCGGAGGTCGACGATAGGGTGGCTGTGAGCGGTCCACTGCACTCCAGCCTGGGCAACGGAGTGAGACGCCAACTCAAAAAACAAAACAAAACAAAACTCTCTGGGGATTACATTTGGAACTGCATTTAATCTTTAAAATAATTTTTAAAGATTAAGACTCTTTATAAAGTTGACTTTTCCAATCAATATCAGGCTGTGACCTTCAATATATTAGATTTTCTTTAATTTTGTCTCTATCACATTTTGTATTTGTCAGTTTTGAAGTCATACAGGAATATAGATATTTCCCATTCTTGTTTTTGTAAACTACATCTTTATTTCAAAATGCACTTTAGACATTTTTGTTGTTATAGGTGAATATACAATTGAAGTCTGTATGCTGATATTATATTCAGTTGCTTAACTGTCTTTATGTATTAAATCTATAATTTCAAGAATAGATTTTTCTTGCATTTTCTATATAATCAACTATTTTATCTGTAAATCATCACATTTTTGCTTTCTTTCTGCAGGTGCCATGATTTTCTTTCTTTATATATTTTCATTTTTGATGGATTTATTTCTAATGTTAAGTAGAAGCTACAATAAAAGTTATATGTGTATCATATGCATCATTTTCTGTTTGGTAAAAACATTTCCTTCATGTTCAGAAATTTTTATCATGTCTTTCATATTGAAGAAATTTTATAATATTTTTATTTTTCTAATAGATTTTATCAATTGATGTTGCATTTGTAATACTGTTTTAAATAAAATGTTTTCTCTGCATAATGTTTACAAAGTAAACTACATTCATATTTAAAGTGTTTTCTCTCTTTATCTGTTTCTGTGTGTGTGTGTGTGTGTGTGTGTGTGTGTGTGTGTGTGTGTTAGGGGTCTCTGTCACTCAGACAAGAATGCAATGGTGAAAACCATAATTTTGTTCTTTATTGCTGCATAATATTCCATCATGCATATGTACCACATTTTCTTTATCCAGTCCACCTTCAATGGGCATCTGGGTTGGTTCCATATTTTTGCTATTGTGAATAATTCAGAAATAAACATGCAACCTAGAAATGAAGCCCACCTGGTCATGGTGAATAATCCTTGAAATGCGTTGTTGTATCCAAATTGCTAGAAGCTTGTTGAGAATATTTGCATGTATTTTTATAAAGAAAAATGGTCTGTAATTATCTTTCCTTGTTGAGTCTTTGTCATTTTAGGGTATCAGGATAATAATAGCTTCATAGAACAAGCTGGAGAGAAGTCTTTCTTTCTCAATTGCCTGCAATATTTTCAATAGGATTGATAGCAAATTTTCTTTATATATCTTGTAGAATTCAGCTTAGAAGCCATCTGGTTCATGTTTGTTTTTAATTTTTTTAATTTTTTTTTGTGAGGAGTTTTCTTATAAATGATACAATGTCCTGGATTATTATTGGTCCGTTGAAAGTTTTAATTCCTTCTTGTTTCAAACTTGGGAGATGTGTGATGCCAGGATATCCTCTGGATATTCTTGTTTGTTTGTACAAAGATGTTCATAGTTTCTCTAATAATCTTTTGAATTTCTTCATGGTCAGTTGTGACCTTGACTTTTTTATTTGGACTTTCTCTCTCTCTCTTTTAGTCAGGCTGGTCAGAAGTTTGTCAATCTTATTTATCCTTTCAAAGAATCAGCTTTTTGTCTTGTTGTTGCTTTCTATTATATTTTTTATCTTCTATGTCCTGCAATTGTGACTTTATCTTAGTGATCTTGATATATTTCTACTGAAATTAGGATTTAAATGTTCCTGCCTTTCCAGTTTCTGTAGGTGTTATGTAAGGTTGTTTATTTTTGATCTCTTTATTTTCTTGATATCAGCATGTAATGATATAAATTTCCCTCTCATCACTGATTTCATGGCATCCCAGTGATTTTGATAAGGTGTGTCTTTATTTTTGTTTGTTTCCAGGAATAATTTTGTTTCTGTCTTGATTTCTGTGTTGATCCAATAAGTCATTCAGCAGCATGTTGTTTTGTGTTCATGTCTTTGCATGTGTTGGCCAGATATTATTGATGGCAATTTTATTTTTATTCCACTGTAACATGAAAAGATGTTTGGTAAAATTAACAAAGAGAACCTTTTTAAGTTTGTTCATAATTGATTTATGCCCAAGAATGTGATCAATCTTGGAGTATGATCCATGTGCTGATAAGCAGAATATATTCTCTGTAGTTGTCAGGTAGAATGTTCTATAGATGTCTATTAAATCCATTTTGTCAAATGTTAAGTTTAGGTTCTGGTTCTCTGTTAATATTTTTGTTTCAATGTTCTGTCTAGGGCTAGTAAGTAGGATAGTGAAGTCTCTATGATTGTGTATCTACATTCACTCCTAGTTTACTTAGTAATTGTTTTATAGAACCAGGTGCACGTGTGTTGAGCACCTATATGTTTAAAATGGATATCTATTGCTGGTGAATTGAGTGTTTTATAATTATATAGTGTCTGTCCTTGTCTTTTAAAATTTGAATTGATATGAAGACTGTTCAGAGTAGCTACCCCTGTACTTGTTTTGTTTTTCATTTGCCTGAAAGATCATTTTCCAGTCTTTTATCTTGGGTCTGTAGGTATTATTTGCAGTGAGATAGGTTTCCTGGAGGCAGCAGGATGTTGGATAATGTTTCTGTATCCAGCTTGCTTCTTTATGCCTTTTAAGCGGCACATTCAATCTATTCATGTTCAAATTAATTATTGCTATGTGAGAGTTTACCCCTGCTATTAGGCTCTTCAGGGGCTGATTTGCTTCCTTTTTTTTTTGAGTTGGAGTCTCACTCGGTCACCCAGACTAGAGTGCAGTGGCCGCTTCCGGCCACCGCAGCCTCGCCTGCTGGGCTCCAGCGATCCTTCCACCTCAGCCTTCCGAGTAGCCGGAATTACAGGCATGCGCTACCACGCCCGGCTAATTTTTTGATTTATTGTAGAGATGAGGTCTCGCTGCCCAGGCAAGTCTTGAACCCGCGGGCTCAGGCAATCCACTCACCTCAGCCTCCCAAAGGCGCGGGATTACAGGCTGAACTACCGAGCCCGGCTTGCTTCCTTTTTTAACACACACACACACACACACACACACACACACACACACACACACACACACAGTTGTGAATGATCTTTATGCTCTGTTAATTCTGTGCTTGCTTTTGCTTTTGTCATGAGTGTAACCCTTCTTTTGTTTCTGTGCTCAAAAACCTTCTTAATCCTGAAAGACTGGTCTGATCATTCTCTCTACCTGCCTTTAGGATTTTTTCTTTCTTGCTTACTTTGTGGAGGCAGATTACTATGCATCTTCTCATGTAATATCTTGCAGGCATTCTCTGAATTTCTTGCATTTGTCTGGTCACTTCTCTAGAAAGATATGAAAAATTTATTGGATGATCTCATGAGAGGCTGGTTTCAGGGTAACCTCAATTTCCCCTTCTGTTTTAGGGATACCAATAGATTTGCTTATTGACATAGTTCTATATGTCAATAAGTTTTGCTCATTCTTTTTTAACCTTTTCTTCTTGTTTATGACAGACTGGGTTAGCTCAATATTCTGGTGTTTAAACTCTGAGATTTTTCCTCTCCCAGATCAGGTCTACTCCCTTGGCCTGTTACTGTGCTTTGCAATTCTAAGAGGGGCCGAGGTGAGTGAACTGCCTGAGCTCGCGGGTTCGAGACTTGCCTGGGCAACTTGGCGAGACCTCATCTCTATGATAAATCAAAAAAATTAGCCAGGCATGGTAGCGCACACCTATAGTTCCAGCTACTTGGAAGGCTGAGGTGGAAGGATCACCGGAGTCCAGCAGGTTGAAGCTGCGGTGGCCGGGAGCAGCCACTGCATTCCAGTCTGGGCGACTGAGGAAGACTCCAACTCAGAAAAAAAAAAAAGAAATTCTAAGAGGGAATTCTTCATTTTCAACCATTCAGAATTGTCCTTTTTTTATATTGGCTAATTCAGCTTTTACTTCTTACCTGACTCGGGTGAGTTTGCTTCTAATTTCTTGTGTTTTTTCTTATACATTTTAGCCACCCAGTATCTGAATTCAGTGTCTGTCATCAGGGATAGGTCATTCTGGGTGGCTTCCATTGTTTGGGGACTGATAGTTGCTTTTTAAAGTGATATATCTTTAAGGATTTGAGGATTGCCAATGTTTTCCTATAAGTGCTTCCTAATTTGTGCGAATTAACACTCTTCTCTTTTTATTGCTATTCTTTACTTTTGTTGTCTTTTAGTTAGATGATATCTTGCTGTCCTAGGGCCTTTTCTGTCATTCAGAATAGTTTACTCAAGGAGAACGAGGTATATTCACTTCTGCTCTGTCACTTTTGCTGGGCAGTGCTTCATACTCAAAGTGACTCTGTGTTGCAGAATTTTTCTCATGGTCAGATTGGCCAGGGTGCTTTCTACCCTACTGGGAGCTCAAAGTGTGGGTGGGAGACTGGGCCCCCAGGCATCTGTTTGTTACTCACAGCTCAGAAAGACCCCTGCCCTCCACAATGAAACCATGCCTCCAGGTGCCTCACTGTCTTTTTCCCCCACCTCTTCTCTCAGCACTTGAAAAACAACACAACCTGCACTCTGGGCACATGAGGCTGCCAGGGAAACCTTACTGGTCTGGAAGAGGAGGCTACTCTCCAGACATTGGGGTTAGGCACTGAGTAAGTGTGATCGGGAAGAGTTTTCCCATTCTGTGCATTATGAAGTGTGTACTAGGAGGTTGACTGGCGCAGGTGTTCAGAGTATGGGTGTGTTCCAGCTCCATGTGGGCTCCAACCACATGTCATTGTGCCCCAATCAGGTTTCCCCCTATGTGGGACCAGTGACCCACATGTAACTGGAAGGAGGTAAATTGATCCAGACCATGTCACAAGCATTCACTTTTTGGTACACAGGCAGAGCTGGAGGCCCTTAGCAAACCTGGCACACAGCAGGGATGTGGTGCCTGGTTCCAATGTCAGCCGTCTAGAGTCCCTCCTCTTTAGTCTCAATGTGTTTAAAGAGTTCTTTGTGGAATGCAGGCTGCTTCCTCATCCAAAACTCTTCAAGCTACCAAAGTTTATTGGCGACTGGGTCCATCTTCTTTGTTCCCCTCAGCAAGAAAGGTATAAGTTGGTTACTCTTTGGTGGCCATCTTGGATCTTAAAAAATTCTTGAAAATAAAGTTATTTGCCTTTATACTAAAAATATATTTTAAGCTTTTATTGACTCCCAAACTACCCATCACTCTTAGAACATTAGGAATTGCCATTATTAAAATAGTCACATTAGTACCTATTTAGATTCTATATGTACATATGTGCACATATATATATATCTACATCATATTGAGTAAACAGTTGTCTCATAAGCTTATAATGAGCCAAAGAATTTATGTTGTCTAGTGACATTGTAGCCATTGTTGTGCCTGGTTGGTGATCAGGAACCCGTATTCATGATGTGTCCTTTCCACCCTGCCCCAGCAATATCCCATTGCTGCCAATCCCCTTCTTGTAGTATTATGGTAAACGTTCACAGTCCACTTATGAGTGTGAACATGTGGTACTCTGTTCTTTGAATGAGACATCCATTTAATATAAGTTTCAAGAAAAAATTTAAACAAAGACATTAATACATATACCATTCAACACAAACTCATAAACTGCTATAATTGATTTCCTGTCATAATGTAAAAGAAAAGCATTATTGGAAATGAAGAAGCATGGGTCTTAAAAATACATTCATTACTTTGTCGTTAGTATAGTTTATAAGTAATTTATATTCATAGGGTAACACAACTTCAACATAGAATTGAAAGAAATAAGTAGGTCATCAAAAGCAGGGATTTAACACACGCACAGTTTATAACATAGATATTGCAGTGAGCCTCTAGAAGATTTAAACTATACAATTAACCAACACATATATGAACACACACATATACTCTCTTAACATACAGAATATTTATTTTTTAAGTTCACATGAAAATGTTCCAAAAATACACTATAATCTAATACTATCAAGCATTTTAATACAAAAATATAGTGCTGTGCTTTCAATACCATAACACTAGCAGCCAATCTTTACTAGCAGACACTTAATATGCAACTACTCAAATTTAATATTAATTAATTAAAAATGAGTCACTTTGAAATTATTTTCTCAGTCACAATACTCACATTTAAAAAAAGACACAGAACACTTCCAACTTCACAGATAATCTGACTACAGTGTATTTAAAATAGAAGTCAGTGTTCCAAAGTTTGAAATCCTATATAACTTTTAATTTAGTAATATATTTATAAATATTTTAAGGACCAAAAAATACCACAATGAATATTAAAAAATATATATCAATCACAAAGAAATAAAGTCTTGTGAAAAACTTATTGTCTTAGATGTATACACTACAAAATAAAAAAGCATATTTTGAAATATCTGAAAATTCATTAAGGAAATTTAAAACAGGAAATTTGACATTTACTGACATTAAATACAAGCAAAGTAGTAGAAGGAAAACAATAAATGGTACAAAATCATGACATAGAGCAAAATTACAATGGGAATATATGAGTCAAAAATATTTCCCTTAAAAATCTGTAAAAATATAATAAAAGAATATTTTAAAAAATTCAGAAAAGGCACAGATATTTTATTTCTGGATTAAACATAAGAAATCCTTACAGCTTTTATAGATATGAAATTGATAACTAAACTATATTCTGTATATATATTAATGTCCATATTAAATTTGTTTCTAAAACATACAAATTATCAAAATGCAATACAACAAACAGAAACTTAGTGCATCTGAATATTTTAAAGGAATTGAGTTTGTTATAAATCTTTTCTACAAAAAATATTATAGAAATTCAGATGGCATAACTACTAAATAGCCCTTAAAAAAGAAACAATACTCTTAAACAAAGGCTTCTAGGTCACAGAAAAAGAGGAATGCTTCTCAATACAGCCCTGATAGTAAAAGCATTAATTAAAAACAGTCAAACTTTCCTGGAACATGAATAAAGAAACAAATCTTATTTTAAATATATTAACTGATTTATTTTTAAAGGGGCAATACACGATAACAAGTCTGATTTTATTTTAAATATGCAAGACTGGAATAACATTTGGAAAGAAAGAGGCCTGTGTCGTTGCTCACGCCTATAATTCTAATACTTTGGGAGGCCAAGGCAGGGGGAACTGGTTGAAAACCAATGATATTTTCATGATATTTGTATTTCATAAGTTTATTCATTTTGTGATCAACCTGCACAATTAAGATATACTTAGTTTTCTTCATATATAGCAAAATTAAATAGCAAAGTGTGTTTTAGAATTAAAGCATGTATGGAAGCATGGTTTGTATGAAACAGTAATGAAATGTGCTTTACCAGAAGGTGAATACAAATAAACTATTTTAAAGTCAAGCAACCAAATCTTCTTAGTTGAAAATAATTCAACAAAATATGTACAAGAAAATGTTTTACTGGCTGAAATAAGCTTTTAAAAAGGTATTTGAAACTTTTAAAGTCAACTATTTCTTCTTCATCATCTATATAAAGCAGGCTGGAGTTCATAGAAACACAGGCCATCATACTCTCCTCCCAAATTTTTGTCTCCTTTCCAATGTAATAACAGCTGTTGGAATATGTAAACCATTCCTCTGGACAACTACAATTATATGCTGAGGAAACATTGTAAATTACTATCCAGAAACAATATGAATACTTTAAAATGACACTTATAGTGAAAATTTACAAAAGTATGTCATGTGTGAACATAATATATCTAGGTATTCTCACAGGATGGTACATATAATTTAAAACCCACTGACTCATACACATACACACTGTAAAGCAGCAGCCTTTCATCCCCTAATGTGTTCGCACTTGAAGCAAACCAGCAGACGAACGGTCACATTACATGCCTTTAAATCCCTGAACAGACATACCTTTTTTATAATAGTAAAATTATGTATCTCATGACTTTATAGCAATAAAAGTTGTGACAAATAACAAAAAAGGGTATAGTGTTTATGAATTAGTATTTAGATTCATTGCTAAAGAAAAGAAAATATGCTATTATATTCTTCATTTACAGACATCTATCGCTAAATTTTATAATTTTTCTCCTGAATATATCTCTGGTTTATTTTTTCATTTCAAGAGAACAATACATGTTAAACTCTGTTATTATCAGAACTTCGGAAATCATTACGTACCTTTTGGGTTGCTCTCATTTTGGAAAGAATTGGTCTGCTTCTGTTTTGCTGTAGTTAGAAAAATTAAACTAATCTTTTACAAAATTAGTATCTGAATAAGTCATAATAATGTTAGTTTCTTTGTAATCTGATATGTTTTTCAGATACTGACAACTATAGAGCTATACAACAAAAATTATATAAAGTATTTGACATTTTGAAAATATGTATATATATATTTTTATTTTATCAATATTTTTTATTATGGTACTGTGGGGTACAGTTAAGGGTTAGGTATACAAATATGCTTCGTTCAGGCACCCTTGTTGATAAGAGGTGTATCCCCATCCCCAGACAGATATTTACTACCTTTAATCCCATCTCCCTTCCCCTTCCCGCCCCCAAGTTACCCACCACTGTCAGTCATTTTTTATAGCATTACATTGGATGTTCAAGGTCCACTATATGAGTAAGAGCATGTGATACTCAGATCTTTGTTTCTGTGAGAGGTCACTCAGTATTATAGACTCTAGTTCTATCCAGGTTGCTGCAAAATTCATGATTTTGTTCTTTTTTATCGCTGTGTAGTATTCCATCAAGTATATGTACCACATGTGTTTAATCCAGTCCTCTTTTGATGGACAGCATGGTTACTGCCAGGTTTTTGCTATTGTGAACAATGCTGCGATAAACATACGTGTGCAGGTATCTTATTTATAGAGTGATTTGAGTTCTTCAGAGTATATTCCCAGTAGGGGGATTGCAGGGTCATATGGGAGGTCAATATTTAGAGCTTTTAGGAATCATCATACTGTTTTCCACAGAGGTTGCACTAGTTTGCACTCCCACCAACAGTGTAGAAGTGTTCCCTTTTCTCCACACCCTCTCCAGCAACTGTTATTTTTTGAGTTATTGATAATTGCCATTCTGACTGGAGTTAGGTGGTATCTCAGTGTGGTTTTGATTTGCATCTCCCTGACGATTAGTGAGGTTGAACATTTTTTCATGTGTCTGTTGTTTGTTTGGATGTCTTCCTTTGACAAGTGTCTGTTCATATCTTTTGCCCATTTGATAATGTGGCTGTTTGTTTTTTCTTTTCAGCACGCTTGAGTTCCTTGTAGATTCAAGATGTTAAGCCTTTGTCAGACCTGGAGTTGGCAAATACTTTTTCTCAGTCTGTAGGCTGTCTCCCTGCTCTCTTGATGGTTTCTTTGGCTTTGCAGAAGCTTGTCAGTTTAATGAGGTCCCACATGTCTATCTTATCTCTTATGGCCTGTGGCTTTTGGGTTTTGTTCAGGAATTGGATGCCAGTTCCAATTTCCATGAGGGTATATCCTTCATTTACTAAGGTTCTTATGGTTTGAGGTTTTACATTTAGGTCTCTGATCCATTTAGAGTTAATTATTTTGTGTATGGGGATAGATAGGATTCCTGTTTCAATCTTCTGCATGTGGTCAACCAGTTTTCCCAGCACCATTTACTGAGTAGGTTCTCCTCTCCCCAGTGGTAGGTGGTAGATGCTTTGTTGAAGATGAGTTGGTTGAGAAATTGAGGTTTTGCTTCTGGAATCTCAATTCTATTCCATTGCTCTATATGCCTGTTCCTGTACCCATACCAAGCTGTTTTGATGAAT
>NW_007260549.1:58890-96157 GCF_000164805.1 Carlito syrichta | reverse complement strand
AGAAAGTTTGAAGTCTGGTAATGTGATACCACCTGCTTTTTTGTTTTGTTTTGTTTTGTTTTTGCTGAGGATTGTTCTGGCTTTTCTTGGTCGTTTGTGTTTCCATATGAATTCCTGTGTTGTTTTTTCTAGGTCTGAGAAGAATGTTGCTGGTAATTGATGGGTATTACATTAAATCTGTAGATTACCTTAGGTAAGATGGACATCTTCACAATGTTGATTCTTCCAATCCATGAGCATGGGATATGTTTTCACTTGTATGTGTCATCTTTGATTGCTTTGAGCAGTGTTTTGTCATTTTCATTGTAAAGGTCTTTCACATTTCTTGTTACAAAGATGCCAAGGTATTTCATTTTATTTGTGGCTATTGTGAATGGAATTGTGCTTTTTATTTGGGTTTCTGTTTATTATTGGTGTAAAGAAATGTGATTGTCTTTTGCACATTTATTTTATATCTTGAGACTTTGTCAAAGTCCTTTATCAGTGTCAGGAGGTTTTTGACAGATTTTCTTGGGTTTTTAAGGTCCACGATCATGTCATCTGCAAAGAGAGTTAGCTTGATTTCCTCTTTTCCTATTTGAATACTCCTGATTGCCTTCTCTTCTCTGATTGCTCTAGCCAGGACTTCCAATACTATATTGAAAAGGTGGGGCAAGAGTGGGTATCCTTGTCCTGTTCCAGTATTCAGGGGAAATCGTTCCAGTTTTTGTCTGTTTGGGAGTATGCTGGCTGTGGGTGTTTCGTAGATGGCTTGTACTATTTGAGGTATGTTCCCCGTATGCCTAGATGCTTGAGGGTTTTTATCAAGAAGGGGTGCTGGGTTTTATTAAAAGTTTTTTCTGCATCCAATGATATAATCATGTGGTTTTTGTTTTGATATCTGTTGATGTATTTAATTACATTTATGGTTTTATGAATGTTGAACCAGACTTGCATCCCAGGGATGAAGCCTACTTGGTCGTGATGGATGATTTTTGAGATGTGTTGTTGAATCCGGTTCACTAGGATCTTGTTGAAAATTTCAGCATCTATGTTCATCAAAGATATTGACTTGTAGTTCTCTTTCTTTGTTTAGTCTTTACCTGGCTTGGGTATCAATGTGATGTTAGCTTCATAAAATGATTTGGGGAGAGTTCCATCTTTCTCGATTGCCTGGAATACCTTCAGTAGGATTGGTATAAGCTCCTCCTTAAATGTCTTGAAGAATTCTGCTGGAAAGCCATCTGGTCCAGGGCTTTTTTGTTTTGTAGGTAGTTTTCCTATTACGTAGTCAATTTCCTTGATTGTTATTGGTCTACTTACAGTCTCAATTTCTTCTTGTTTCAACCTAGGCAGGTTGTGTGATAACAGAAAGTCCTCTATTTCTGAAAGGTTTTCAAGTTTGTTTCCATACAATGTACATAGTAGTCTCTAATGATTTTTTGTATTTCTTCAGGATCAGATGTGACTTCATCTTTTGTGTTTCTGATTGTCTTTATTTGGGCTTTTTCTCTCTTTTTCTTGGTCAGTCTAGCTAGGGGACCATTAATCTTGTTTATCCTTTCAAAGAACCAGCTTTTTGTTTCATTGATTTTTTGTATTATCTTTTTGTCTTGTATGTCCTGGATTTGGGCTTTTATTTTGGTGATCTTCTGCTGAAATTAGGGTTTTCGTGGTCTTGCTTTTCCAGCTTTCTTAGGTCACTTCTTAGGCTGTTAATTTGTGATCCTTCCATTATCTTCATGTGTGTTTGTAGGGAGATAAATTCCCCTCTTACTACAACTTTCATGGCATCCCAGAGATTTTGGTAAGATGTTTCTTCATTTTCATTAGTACTTCTCTTTGTCCTTTTAATAGTACAAAGAATCAAATTCAATGTCTCATACAGTACATGATTTAGCCAACATTCAAAAATTAATTTTTATTTCTCTGTAAGGATTTTCAACTTTAAAACATCTTTTTGAGCCAGGCTCGGTGGCTCAACCTGTAATCCCACGCCTTTGGGAGGCTGAGGTGAGTGGATTGCCTGAGCCCGCGGGTTCGAGACACACTTGGGCAGCGAGACCTCATCTCTACAATAAATCAAAAAATCAGTCGGGCGTGGTAGCACATGCCTGTAATTCTGGCTACTTGAAGACTGAGGCGGAAGGATTGCTGGAGCCCAACAGGTCGAGGCTGCGGTGGCCGGGAGCGGCCACTGCACTCCAGTCTGGGCACAGAGTGAGATTCCAACTTTTCTTATAGAAAAGTATTTTTTTAAACGTTTATACTTTTGAAAAAATATTATTGCTGGGGCAATGTATAGAAATAAATTAGTAAAATAAAAAAGAATTTCATGAATTAAAATAGATACATTAGTTAAGTCTGATTCACAAATATATTTTAATGTCAATGCAAGACAATACCTGTATTACATTTTTTAATATATTTTATAGTAATTTTGAAATCCAAAGTTTGTGAAGACTTGTCTATACAAGGAAAGCATCAAAGTTGACATATATGTTATTGTTTTGTTAAATAACTTTTATTTGATAGCTTACAGTCATTTATTGAAATGAATTAATGGTTGCAAAATGGTTTTTGTTGAAAGACTGATGAGTTCTGATAAACTATTAAGAATGTATCAATTTTTATATTTTGGAAAATTTTACATGACATAAAAAACGTGTATAACAGTATTGGGGCGATTAAAACATTTAAATAAAAATATAGATCATTTATGTAAAAACTCTCTTGGTTTATCATTGCAGAAAGATTCTATGATTGTCAAAATGTGTCAAGTCATTTTAGTTGTGCATTTGCAATAATTCAGATAATTTAATCTAATAATTTAGTCAATGGAATCTGGAGTTAGATATTTCTAGAATTAATTCTGGCTTTGAAGTTTATAATATGTGCCCTTTAGAAAGTTATTCAGTGTCTAATAACGCAGCTTATCAATGAAAAATGAGCATAAGGGCATATAAAATGCAATGCATGTAAAACATTTACCAAATTAGCAGTTCATGTTATCAATAAATATCAGTTATTTTAATCATTATTTTCTTTGTCCTATAAATTCATTAATTAAGCTTAGCTTGATATATTTTTTCTATATTTTGCTCTATAATTTTCAAGATTACATGAAACTCTAAATTCCATATCAAGTTAATTTTTGTGTATAGTGCAAGGTATAGGTTCAGGTTTTTTTTTGTTGAGGGATATCAAATTATTTCAGCACTCCTTATTGAAAACTATATTCTGGTAGTAAAATATAATGAGACTTTGTCTAACATATAATGACCATTTATGTGTGGATCAGTATCTATATCCTCCATTCTATTTATCTTTTTTTTACCAGTATCACTTGTCTTGATTATTATAACTTTCTAGCAAGTATTGAAGTAAAATAATGTAAGTTGTCTACTTTTATACCTTTTTAAAGGTGTTTTGAGTTTCTTTTTGCAAAAATGTAAATTACAGCCAGTGACAAGGTCTTGATTATAATTCTATCCCGCAGTGCAAGGAATTAGGGGTCCAAGGAGAAGGATATATTCTAAAATTGGAGTGGAAAATATGGAATATGAGTCAGGAGTTTTGCAGTGCCAGAACATAGGGATGTGTTTAAAATGAAAGCGGTAGGTCAAAGGGACACTGGAATCAAGCAAGAGTTCCAATGGCAAAGATGAAGCAATTTGAATAGCACAATAAATGCAGTACTTGCATATAACCTAAAGTATAAAATAAAGATCTGTGAGACTACAATATTACAAAAATTATTGACTTTAAAAAATGAAAGGAATGAAGTAAATCTTTTGAATAAAAATGTCAAATTACATACATATTGCCTCTCAAGGGAGGTTTGCAGCATAACTCCCTGATCCTTAACTTTATGCTACACATAGTGATTTCTATCCAAAGAGTACAGTTTGGAAGAGGAAAAATAATAACTTTGCAGTTGGAAAACCTGTCAAATACTACCTCAGTGAGCAAAATTAACCAAAAGTGATATGCCATATTGATAGAAAGAACACTGATATCATGTGATGAAAATGGCACTCTGCCTCTTTGGTCTTCTTCCAAAAAAGCTTTTCACTCCAGTGAAAAATACTCTTGAGAAAAATATTAGGCAAATTGCATTTGAGAACTATGCTAGAAAATACATAGCCAATACTCCACAAAGTATTAAGGTCATAAAGAACAAGGAAAGTCTGTCACAGTCAAGAGTACCTGAAGAAAACACGATGACTACATGGAATGAAATTTGGAATACAAAAAGGATATTAGTAAAAACTAACAAAATCTCAATAAAGTATAAATTTTAGTTAACAAAAGTAAATAACTATTGTCTTATTAATTAGAAAAAATTCACCATGCTAATAATAATTAGAACAAATTCACCATGCTAAACAAATTCACCATGTTAATGTTACTAGGGTAAAGTAGGTATAGAGCATATGGGAATTCTGTTCTATATTGCATATATTCTGTAAATGTAATGCTCTCCTAAAAATAAGGTTATGCTAAAAAGTTAAAATTGGAGTATGTCTGTGTTCTTCAAAATTCATATGTTGAAACCTAACTCTCAAGTTGTTTGTATTAAGAGGAAGGTCATCAGAACCTGATTACATCATAAGGGCAGACCCTTCATGAATGGAATTAGTGCCATGGGAACTTGTTTACTTCTTCCAACATGTGGGGATACAATGAGAGGAAACCATCTGTAAACCTGAGAGTGGGCTCTCACCAGACACCAAATCTATTGGGTCCTTCTTCTTGGACTGAACAGCCTCCAGACTAAATAAAGGTGGGAATTAAATTTCCATGGATTATAATCTACACAGTAAGATTCAGATTGAATTGATAGACACACTTCAGGAGAAATGAAATCTTAACCATGATGCAGACACATGGTATATATTTCAAGCTATGTAAGTTGTCTTCAGATATTCTCAGTAGTGTTTTATAGTTTTCAGGAAACAAATGGAGCACACATTTAGTAAAGTTATATCTTCCTATTTAATATTATATTGTTCAAATAATACTTTTTCTTTATTTTAATTTTCAATAGCTCAATTTTAGACTTTAGAAATACAGTTGATTTTTACATATTGTTCTTGTGTCTGAAACCATGCTAAAATAAGGTTAAGTTAAAAAGTTATTAAAAATTTTAATGAAGACTATTTGGAATTTTCTATGGAGATAAGTATGTATTGCTGTAAATATACATAGTTGTGTTTCTTTCTTTTCAATCTGTGTGAACTTTTTTCTTGCCATATTGCAATAAAATAGGCTCAACTGTAATGATAAACAGAGTTAGTAATAGTGGATAATCTTGCCTTGAGAAGGGAAAGCATTCAATTTTTCAATTTTTTTGATGTTCTTTTTCTTATTTATTTTTATTTTATTTTAAAGATGTGGGGTACAATTCAGGGGTAGATGTACAAACATTGATTATGCAAGTACCCTTGCTGATGAGATGTGCCCCTCCCTCCTCTAGCAGTTTTCTCAACTGCCAATACCACCCCCCACTCCCCTGACAGTTTCCTACTACTGCCAATCCCTTTCTTATACTATAATGATAATCGTTCAAGGTCCATTTATGAGTGAGAACATATGGCACTCTGTTCTTTGTTTCTGTGATAGATCACTGAGTATGATAACTGTAAATTCATCCAAGTTGTTGTGAAGTCCCTATGTTTGTCTATCTTAACGGCTGCATAATATTCCATTGTGTATATGTACTACA
The DNA here is from genome assembly GCF_000164805.1 of Carlito syrichta. Lineage (NCBI taxonomy): Eukaryota > Metazoa > Chordata > Mammalia > Primates > Tarsiidae > Carlito > Carlito syrichta. The sequence continues at coordinate 90,450 of NW_007260549.1, read as the reverse complement.
TTTCTTTTATTCAGTCCAGCTTTGATGGGCAGCTTGATTGGCTCCATATTTTTGCTCTTGTGAGTAGAGCTGCAACAAACATATATGCAGGTATCTTTTTTGTAGAATGATTTGAGTTCTTCCAGGTATATTCCCAGTAGGGGAATTGCTGGGTCTTATGGAAGGTCAATTTCTATTTATTTCAGAAATTGCCACACTGTTTCAAAGAGGTTGTATTAGTTTGCATGCCCACCAGCAGTGTAGAAGCATTCCTTTTTCTCCACATCATGAGATTCTTATAAAGTTTTTTCTTTGTTTGCTTATTTTCTTTTGGCTTTGGTGTTGATGTGTGTGTGTGTTTTCAAGTTTCTTATTGCATTGTACTCTCTGCTGAATCTGTGCTCTGCTGTTCTCTTGGGAAGTGTGTGGTCATTCTTTTTATCCCTTCCTCTGTGTTTAATACCTTTTTAAGTGTCTCCTGTAGAGCAGTCCAGAAGCTGCATAATCTCTTAGGGATTGGATGTCTGGGAAGAGTATTAATTCTCCATTACTGATGAAGCTGTGTTAGGATGGTTAGGAAATTCTTGGTTGAAGTTGTTTATCATTGAGGATTTTGAATACTGGACTCCAATCCCTTTTTGTTGGTAGTGTTTCTGGTTATAGCTTTGCTGCTATTCTGATTGGCTTTCCCTGGTAGGTAGTCTGACCTTTCTCCTTGTGGGGTTCTCTGTATCTCTTGTGTTTGGCTGGTCACATCTCTGGTGAGAAGGGAAAAGTTTTCTTGGATTACCTTCTGGACTACTTGCTTCAAATTGTTCTCCATTTCCCTTTTTTCTTCTGGGATACAATCAGGCATAGGTTTAGTCTCTTGATATAGTTACACATCTCTTTTAGGCTTTGTTCTTTCCTTCTGAGTCTTCTTTCTATGTTTTTTACAGATCAGTTTAATTCCTTGTTCTGGTATACAAGTTCTTAAATTCTTTCTTCAGTTAGTTTAACTGTGCTTTCCATGCTTGTCATTTATTTTCTGGATGAAATATTTTATTGTCAAAATCCCTGTTATAAGTCTTTCAGTGTTGCATCTTGCCTTTCTTGAGGCTTATTCATTCTTTCCACTCATCACAAGTCCGTGTTGTATTCAGGGGCCAGTTGTTGGTGACTTCCACTATATGTGCACCCAGGTCTGGTTTTTCAGGAGTTTTCTCTTTGGTACACTTGCAATTGGTCTTCCTTTGTTTTTTTTCCTCATTTATGCCAATCTCTTGTTTTTCTCTTTAGTTCTGCTATTAAGTGTCAGTGGGAGAGGCTTTCCCTTCTGTTGTCAGCTCTCTATTCTTACCTGATCCAGTCTTTGTATTTGTTCCAATTTGAAATAGAGTTAAGGGTGAGAAGCTTTGCTTTTTTAGTTTTTGAAAGTTGAATAGGTAGTTGATGGGGTTCTAGAATTCACAAACTACTTGAAAATTACAATGGTTACTGATTGTAATATGTTTTCCTTTAGAACCACTCCCCACCACCACTCTATATGATGATGCAAAAAAGAAACCGATGCAAAAAATGATCGAACACATACTCACACAGACCCCCATACAAACTGGAATAGCAACGCAGTGAAACAAAAACAACAACAAAAACCAAGAAAGCTGAACACACACACACACACACACACACACACACACACACACACAAACACACACACACTTAGCACAAAGTGAATGGCAAAGAAAAACAGAAAGACCAGGAAAAAAAGTAGAAAAGAAATTAATTCACATTGAACCTTACACATATATTGACAGACACCTTAACTTATAATAAATAAAAGTAAGTAAAAACCAGAAAAATGAAAGAGCAAAAACAAACCAACCACAACAACAAAATTGCAAGATGAGAACCAAATCATTCACATATACACATAAACAGAAAATAACAAACAAAAGAAGAAATAAGAAAAGAAAAAAAAATTGAAGGGGTGCATTTCAAATCCTCACATAAACATTCACACACAAAGAAAAAATATGTAAAAAACAGATGAACTAACAAATAAACAGGCAAAACATTTTATAAAAATTAAACAACAACAACAAAACCCTGCCCTCTTGTAGCAGGCTCTGCAATTGTTACCCTAATCTGGTTTCTCTTGCAGAATTTCCACCTCTTTCACTCTCTCCCCATGTCTGCAGCAGGGAAGGAAGGGGAGCAGTGGAGGTAGGTTGGATTGCAATTCTCCCCTCCTACTTTTGTATGGTCAGGGAGATCTCCTCCAGGATGGAGGTGAGGGATTATCTCTTCCGCAGGCATATAGTCATGGAGTGTGCCCCAGCCAGGCCTATTCTGGAATAGAGCTCTCTTATTGCAAATGATTTCCACTCTCTGCCTGGGTTTATCCCTCTCAGTCATGGCCCAGCTGTGTGGGTTTGATTTTCAGAGGATTTCTAGGGGGGAAGGGGGTTTGGGTCAGCCCCAACTCACCACTGATTTATTTGGAGTGCTTACTTGCCATTTTCTGGTCACATCCTTTGTCCTGTGCTGAATCAGGGTAGTGGGTTGGGAACCTGGGACTCAGCAGTCTCAGGTTTCTCTGAAGTTTGTGCATGCAGGATATTCCCTCTGGGTCGTGATCAACTCCTGAGTAGTTGGTCCACCAGTCACAGAGATTAGGTCTGTTGCTCGTGGTGAACAAGTCGGAGCACTTGTCCCACCTTCAAGATGGTGGCATAGTGTCTCTCTAGTCCTGTTTAGTGTGACTCTGCTTCTGGGCTCCTTCTACAGCCCTTGCGGCCAGTTCCTGGATAGGTGCTGAAGTGGTGAGGCAAAGCCAAGAGCTGGCAGTCTCTCCTGATGCAGCAGGGTGGCAGAGGCTGGGGAGGTAGTCTTCCCCCACTTTCACAGGAAAACATTTGTCCATTGAAAAAAAATGGCACTCAACTTCTGTGATCTGGGAAGAGCCAGGGACCAAACAGAGACGCTGCAGCACCAGCTGTTTTATAGCGACTTGCTCATGAGCCCCCACTTAGTCAGTTTCTTCCAGCATTTTCTACCCAGAAAGAGTTTTGTTGATTTAAATAAAATTGGTGCTTGGCTACTGTGTCCTGGGAATTGCTAGGTCCAAGCCTAACAGTTGTGGCACCAGCCACTGCGTTAGGTGAGACCTGGCCACTAGCTCTTTAGTCCTCACTCGGTTAGCCACTTGCTCGCCCACTCACTCACCTGCATGCACAAAAAATTTTCCATACACTCACTCACTTACACCAAGACTTGCATAGTCTGATTGGCACAGCCACCATTTTCCCAACCTCCCCCATTTTTCATGGTTAGGTTTATTGCTAGCTGTATATTTTTCCAGTTGCTCTTTTTGATATGCAGCAGGATTGATTTCATGTTTTGTTATTGTGACTAGTTCTGTAATAAACATATATGTGCAGGCAATTTTTAGTAGAGCGATTTATGTTCCTTTGGGTATATTTCCAATAAAGGGTTGCTGGATTGTATGGAAGATAATTTTTTAGTTCTTTTAGAAATATTCACACTGCTTTCCATAGAGGCTGAACTAGCTTACTTTCCCACTAACAATGTAGAAGCATTTCCTTTTCTCTATAGCTGTGCCAGCACCTTGCGGTTTTTTTACTTATTAATGATGTCCATACTTATCAGAGTTAGGTGATATATTATTGTTGTTTTGTTTTGCATTTTTCTGTTAAATAGTGAAGCTGAGTATTTTATCATGTGTCTGTTGACTGCTCACAAAGACCACCAATGAAACACTTCGGCATCCACCTGACCTAAGAGAAGTGAAAAACCTTCACAATAAGACCTACAAAACAGTGCTCAAATAAATCAAGAATAGCACAAACAAATGGAAAAAACATTTTGTGCTCATGGATTGGAAGAATCAATATTGTCAAGATGTTCATCCTAACCAAGTCAATATACAGATTCAATGCAATACCCATCAAATGACCAGCATCACTTTTCACAGACCTGGAAATGACAATATGGAAATTCTTATAGAAATAAAAAAAGAGCATGACTAGCCAAAACAATACACAGCAAAAGAACAAAGCAAGAGTTATTACACTTCCAGACTTTAAACTTTATTACAAGTCTACAATAATAAGATGGCATGATATTTCTGCAAGATTAGGTACATAGACCAATAAAATAGGACAGAGGCTTGGGAAGTAAAAACACAGTCTCTCAATCAACACATCTTTGACACAGTCACCAATAACAATCATTGGGAAAAGGAGACTATATTTACAAATAATACTCGGCAAACTGGCAAACTGTATGCAGAATAATGAAACTAGACCTCTATTATTCTCTATTAAAAAAAAAACAACTCAAAATGGAACAGGGACAGAGATTCTTGAAGCAAAACCTGAAGTTTTCAACCAATTCATGTTCAACAAAGCCACCACCAAAACCACTAAAGAGAGTCAAACCTTTTCAGTAAATGGTGCAGGGCAACTGGCTGACCACATGCAAAAGATTGAAACAGGGTGCCTACCTATCACCATACATAAAAATGAACTCTAAATGGATCAAAGACCTAAATGTCCAACTTCAAACTATAAGACTCTTAGAAAACACAGGAGACATTCCTATGGAAATTGAAATAGGCAACCAATTCCTGATCAAAATCACAAATGCCAATGGCATGAGAGATAAGATAGACAAATGGGACATAAACAAACTGAAAAATTTCTGCGAAGCAAAAGAAACCATCAAGAGAGCAGGGAAACAGCCAACAGAATGGGAAAAATATTTGCCAACTGTAAATCTGACAAAGTAGCATTCAATATCTACAAGGAACTCAAAAATGCCAAAAGGAAGCAAACAGCCCTTATTAAAAAGTGAGCCGAAATATATGGACAGACACTTCTCAAAAGAAGACATACAAGCAGCTAACATACATGAAAAAATATTTAGCCTCATTAATCATCAAAGAAATGCAAGTTAAAACCATGCTGAGAGATATCACCTAACTCCAGTCAGGATGGCCATCACCAATAAGCCAAAAAACCACAGATGCAGGAGAGGATGCTTAGAAAAAGGCATACTGCACTGCTGGTGGGAGTGTAATCTACTACAAGTTCTGTGGAAAACTGTGTGGTGTCTCCTAAAAGATCTAAAAAATTGACCCAGCAATTCCCCTTCTGGGAATATATCTGGAAATACTCAAATCATTTTATAAAGAAAGATACCTGCCCACACATGCTTATTACAGCAATATTCACAATAGCAAAAACATGAAGTCAACCATGCTGCCCATTGAAAGTGGACAGGATTTTAACAATGTGGTATATATACATGATGAAATACTATGCAACCATAAAGAATGTTAAAATTATGGACGTTGCAGCAACTTGGATGCACTTAGAGTCTATAATACTGAGTGATCTATCACAGAAACAACAGAGTAGCAGATGTTCTCACTCATAAGCAGACCCTGAACATTTATTATAATACTATAAGAAGGTATTGGCAGTAGCAGCAAACTGCCAGAGGAAGGGGGGGTTGCATAATATCAATAAAGGTACTTGATCTCAAAAGAGGTAAAGTGGGGACCAAAGGGAGATCCAAAGTTTACCTGTACAAGAACACATATCTACCTAATCCTGAATTGTACCCCATGTCTTTAAAATAAATAAAAATTAATTTTAAAAGAATAGATCAAGAACCTAAATGTAAAACATCAAACTATAAGAATCTAAAAGAAAATGTAGGAAACATTCTTTTTGAACATCAGTGTAGGCAATCAATTCATGACCAAGTCCCCCAAAGCATATGTGACAAAAACTAAGAAAAGTTTCTGCACAGCAAAATAAACCATCTAGATAGTATAGATTTAAACCATAGACTGGAACAAAATATTGCAAATTATGCATCAGACAAAGGTCTAATATCCAAGATCTACAAGGAACAAAAATGAAATGAAAGAAAAAACAAAAACAAAACAGCTTCATTTAAAAGTGGACAAATAACAAAATAGAATTTATTTATTAATATTTGGAGGGATTTACAAGTGAAATCACTTAGTCTTTCCTCTGAAATCTTTTAACTATAAATTCAGTATCTCAGGTTCTCAAATTCTTTTTTGTGCTTTGACAGTTTTCCTCTTTTGATAAATCTGTTTGTCATCTAAGTCTTAGAATTTAAGCAAAAAGTATTTTTATAACATTTGCCTATATGTCTTTTAATTTCAGTACAATCTGTAAAAATGCAGCTTGTTCATTCTTGATATTGACATCATATGTCTATATTTTAGTGATCACTCTGGTTAGAGTTTTATAAATACGATTGTTCTTTCTAAGACTTGTTACTTTTAAAGAATATTTTCTTTATTTCCTATTTCACTGATTATTTTTCTCTTTATTATTTTCTCCCTCTGCTTGTTCTGCAGTGTTTTGGTTTTTTTTTCTGTTTTTGTTTTTTTAGTTTCTCTTGGTGAAAGCTGAGATTGTTGACTTAATTTTTTTTAAATTAAATTTTTTTATTTTAAAATTGTGGACTACAAATCAGGTTTAGGTATACAAATATTCATTGTCCAGGTACCCTTGTTGATGAGGTGTGCCCACCCTTCCCCAGGCAGATTCCCACTACTGCTAATCCCACCTCTCCACCCCACACCCTCCCTGCAGTTTCCCTCTACTGTCAATCCTTTTCTTATAGTATTAGGATAGTTGTTCAAGATCCACTTATGAGTGAGAACATGTAATACTCAGTTCTTTTGTTTCTGTGAAAGATCACTCAGTATTATAGACTCTAAGTCCATCCAGGTTTCTGTGAAGTTCATAATTTTGTTCTTCTTTATGGCTGCATAATATTCCATTGTGTATATGTACCACATTTTTTTTTAGCCAGTCTTCTTCTGATGGGCAGCATGGTTTGTTCCATATTTTTGCTATTGTGAATAATGCTGCAATAAACATGTGTGTGCAGGTATCCTTTTTATAGAGTGATTTGAGTTCCTCTGAGTATATTCCACCAGGGGGATTGTAAGGTTGTATGTAGGGTTGATTTTTAGATCTTTTAGGAATCACCACCCTGTTTTTCACAGAAGTTACACTGGTTTACATTCCCACCAGCAGTGTAGAAGTGTTCCCTTTTTCCTGCCTCCTCTCCAGCAACTGTCGTTTTTTGAGTTATGGATGATGAACTTTCCAACTGGACTTAGGTGGCATCTCAGTGTGGTTTTAATTTGCATTTCTTTGATGACTAGTGAGACTGAGCATTTTTTCATGTATCTATTGGTTGCTCATAAGTCTTCTTTTGAGAAGTGTCTATTTATATATTTTGCCCACTTTGTAGTGGGGCTGTTTGCTTTTTTCTTTTCAGCACGTTTGAGTTCATTTTAGATCCTAGTTAGGCCTTTATAACATACTAAAGTTGGTAAATATTTTTTCTCAGTGTGGGCTGTCTCCCAGTTCTCTTGATGATTTCTTTGGCTTTGCAGAAGTTTGTCAGTTTGATGAGGGTCCCACTTGTCTATATTATCTCTTATAGTCATATTAATATAACTGGATCTAGAGATTCATTATAACCTTACTAGAGTTCTATTATATAAAATATATTACTTCTTGTTCATGCACTTTCTATATTCAAACATGTCAATTTAAAAATTTTCTCTACCATCGATACTGCATGATATAACTTTGTGTTGCATTAAATTCTTACAACTTGCCTTTTCTTTGGGGCACAATTTAGTTTATTGTTTTATTCCATTGAACATATTATATAAAATTCTGGTTACAATATTCAGTATATTTTGTTACATATAATGCAAATTTCTTCCTTAATTCTTGGGGATTTAGATAAATTGTTTTGGAATAATTATAAATTAACAGAACATCTCTAGAATAGTAGTGATAACCCAGGTATGTTATACCCAGATTTTACAATGGTAGCATTTTGTATATTTTTTGCATAATTGCTTAAAAAGTTACATTTAAGATATAGTGCAATATTAAAACAAATTTTCCGTTTCCATCTTGCCCCTTACTCACCTAGTTCTTTCTTTAAAAGAAATCAAATAAGCTTTGAAAACATATGAAATATATTCTACAGGTAAAAAAAAAACAAAAAAACAAAACTGAATGACGTTATTTATTGCAATATTTTATTTATAATTGTAAAATTTAGAATAAATCTATATATCCATCAAAACAAAACTGGATAAATAAAATTATAGTGCTTACATTTAGTATGCTTTCATAGCTTATGAACAATAAAGCTACTCCTTAGTACTGATATAGTGAAATTTGCAAAGTGTATTTTTAAATTATAAAAATTGAAACTCAAGTCTACCCTTTTTAGTTACATAACATTTAGTTTAGCAGGTTCCCCTATGTATGTTTCTACTTTCATAGACTATCTCTAGAATAATATCTAAGAGATTACTTATTTGATTTCTTTTGAAGAAAGAACTAGGTGAGTAGGGAGCAATATGAAAAAGGAAAATTTGTTTGTATAATTTATCATTTTGTTCTTTTTGTGTCTTGAACAATGTAAATGCATAACCTTCCTATTCAAATATATTTGATTAAATAATTAAGAAAAATAACTTTAAAATATTTCACCAAATTAAGATAAACTTATTTTATGTTCTCTCATTTGTTGATCATTGAATTTCAAAAAAAATAACTTATTTCTTGGACTTATTTGATTTTGCCAATTAAAAAGAGTATTGTTTTATTTGTGTTCAAGTATGTTTTGAGAGAGAACACTCCATCATAAATTGTGCCCAATTGACTAATTTGAGTGAATTCCCTAAGTTGTTGTTATCAGCCGTGTTGATTTTGTTAATAATTATGAAAGAAGAAAATATTAAGTTTTTGATTTTAGTAAATATTGTATTCGTAAGGTATATAAACAATTTTTCCACAAATGAAATAAAAATATTCAGTCTACACATAGCTGTTAATATTTGCTGGCTTGAAGTATCCATATTTTGTATCAACTCTAGCTATTGGGTAAAAAAGTCCCTGTAGCAGAGAACATATTTATTTTAGAAGTCACACTTTAAGCAAAATTCCATTACCAGAATTTAAAATATGTGTATGACTGTTATAGTAGACAAAAATATCGTGACAGATATAGAGTTGTTAAATCATAAAGTGTGATTGTTTCTAAAACGAATGGATAGTATGTTGCCAGTAAATGACTGGAGATATGGAAGAGACAGAAAGGGTGATGAAGGGTGGAAGACATACATGAATGAGATGTGCACATTTAAGAAATTCTTCTGAGACTTCTCACATTTCTTGAAAATGATTACATACAGTGCTTATTATATAACACATTGTAGCTAAATGTAAAAATATTGCCATTGTACTATAACTCAGATTAAAGTTCAAATAACAGGATCTTCAGCGTAGAAGAAAGTGGTTGACATTTCAAACACAAGTGTAATTTTCCCCCTCTGGGCTTCATGTCTTGTACAGCCAACAAAACATTAATATTGTATTTATTTGAGCAATGTGAAAAGGATTTTAAATTATAGGGCTATGCAGAAGAGAATCTTATATGATTTAAATTTTTCTCCTAATATGCATGAATCTAACTGATAATAAGGATTCATTTCAAGTAGCAAAAATGTATTATTGTTCAGAAGACACCAACCCTTTAACTTCTTCTAATAATTCCAGTAGCACCCTTTTAAAGGTATTCTACTATGTTAAGTTACACTTTCTTGGTTTTTTAAAATCTGTAAGGCACGTTTTCTAGTCATCTTCATTACTTCAGTACATTAAATATTTTGGTGTTCAAGTGCTCAGATTTCAGATTTTCTGTATCACATACATTATAGTATTCCCTTATGGCATTAACACTATTAATGAACTGATGCATACCAAATTTACATCCCCAGAACAGACCCCTCATCTTAAATTCACATCATGTACCAAAATTCACATCATGTACCAAAATACCTAAGTGATGTCTCTTAGATATTAAAATGTTTAGTATATTAATCAAACTTGTATCTAAAACTGTACTCCTGATATTTCCTATCAGAGTCAATAGCAACATTTTTTTTTTACAATTGCTGGAACAAAAACCTTGGAACTAACTTTGACTTCTCTTTCATACATTTTAAAACATGTCCAGAATTGGCCACATTTCACCAGAGCCAACCATACCAATCTTCAAGTTACCATCAACTCTCAACTTGATGAAAGCCATGCTGGGGCCACAGAGGTCCCTGGGAGGAGTGAAAAATCTGTTTCCTTCACTCACTCCTTCCTTCCCAAGAGGTTCTCTCTTGGTTTCATACCAGGAGCCAATTGGGAAGGTGATTCAGGCTGCGCCCCATTTGCTCTCAGTAGTTCCAGATATCCATCGGATTAAGAGCAGAGCAGAGGGAGGGAGGAAAGAAGAGAGAGAGAGAGAGAGAGAGAGAGAGAGAGAGAGAGAGAGCAAATATGGTAATATTTCAACATTTAAGTAATCTGGGTGAAGAATATACTGTCATCTTTTGTACTTTTTTGGCTTTTGTAATGTCACCATTATATCAAAATTAGAAGCTAAATTTAAAAAAATTGGAGTTATCCTTGAAGTCTCTGTTTCTTTTATACCTATATCTAATACATTGATAAATTATCTATATCTAATCCAGTTATACCGATATCTATAATCAATCTATATATCAGATTCTATTCATTTCTTATCACCTTTGCTCTTGTCACCCCTGATGCTGCTGATTAATTTCAACATTTTTATTTTTAGGAAATATTTCTATTTTACTGTCATCTTTAAGGTATATTATTGAGGCATAGCATATTATTTTGACAGTTAATTTGTCAATTGCAAAATGAAGTATTAAATTCTGGCTTCTATTTTTTCTGTTAAGAAATTAGTTTCTTATTCTATTCTTTCTCTTCCTCTGGTTAATATCAAGAATTTTTTTTTTTTTTTTGGCATTCTGATTAAAATATGTGTTGGTAAAGGTTTGTTTTTTTTGCCACTTTCCAGGTTTCCCAGGGCTTTTGTTTTGTTTTTGGTTGTTATTTCTATTATTTCCCTGTTCTCATTTTTGTCTCTTTCCAGGATCAGCTTACATCCACTTCCAGAATCAATCACTTTCACCCAATTCAGTTTCATATACATTTTCCTTTTAAGTATGTAGTACATTCCATTCTTCACTATGTTGAAAATACTAATATGATATCATACAATTAAAGTAGTTGGATAGACAATATTCATGTGCCTAAAAATAACTGCCTAACATCTATATTCAGATAACTTTTATCTATTTTTATTTAATTTGACAATGATACTTATTTTATTTTTTATTTTAAAATTGTGGGATACAATTCAGGGTTAGGTATACAAAAATTCATTTTGCAGATACCCTTGTTGATGAAGTGAGCCCTCCCTTCCTCAGGCAGATCTTGACTACTGTCAATCCCACATCCCCACCCTCCATCCCCACCTCAGTTTCCCATTGCTGTCAATCCTTATGGTATAGTCTTGGATAGTTGCTCAAGGACAACTTATGAGCAAGAACATGTGATACTCTGTTATTTGTTTCTGTGAAAGATCATTCAATATTATAGACTCTAATTTCATCCAGATCGCTGCAAAGTCCATGATTTTTTCTTCTTTATGGCTGTGTAATATTTCATTGTTTACATGTACCACATTTTTTAAAACCAGTCCTCTTTTGATGGACAGTATGGTTGGTTCCATGTTCTTGCTATTGTGAACAGTGCTGTGAAAAACATGTGTGCAGGTTATCTTTTTTGTAGACTGATTTGAGTTCTTCCGGGTAATTCCCAGTAAGGTGATTTCAGGGTCATGTGGAAGGACAATTTTTAGAACTTTCAGGAATTACCACACTATTTTCCACAGAGGCTGTACTAGTTTACACTCCCACCAACAGTGTAGAAGTTTTCCCTTTTCACCACATCCTCTCCAGCATCTGTTATTTTTTGAGTTATTGATGATGGCCATTCTGACTGAAGTTAGGAGGTATCTCAGTGTAGTCTGAATTTTCATCTCCTTGATGACCAGTGAGAATGAACATTTTTTCATGTATCTGTTTGTTGCTCATATGTCTTTTTTTGAGAACTGTTTATTCATGTCTTTTATTCGCTTTGTAATGGGGCTGTTGTTTTTTTCTTTTTTCCCAGCACATTTGAGTTCCTTGTAGATCCTAGATGTCAGGCCTTTGTCAGACATACAGTTGGCAAATATTTTTTTTCCCAGTCTGTGGGCTATCTCCTTGTACTCTTGATTTTTTATGACTTTGCAGAAGCTTGTCATTTTGATGAGGTTCCACCTATCTATCTTATCTCTTATGGCTTGGGAACTTTGGGTTTTGGTTAAGAATTGGTTGCCAGTTCCAACTTCTGCAAGAGTGCCTCCGGCATTTTCTAAGGTTCTTATAGTTGGAGGTTTTATATTTAGGTCTCTGATCCATTTAGAGTTAATTTTTGTGTATGAGGATAGGTAGGGGTCCTGTTTCAATCTTTTGCATGTGATCAGTCAGTTTTCCCAGCACCATTTACTGAATAGGTTCTCTTCTCACTAATGGATGGTGGCGGAGGCTTTGTTGAAGATGAGTTGGTTGAGAAATTGAGGTCTTGTTTCTGGAATATTAATTCTATTCCATTGGTCTATATGGCTGTTCTTATATCAATACCAGGCTGTTTTGATTATTGTAGCTTTATAATAAAGTTTTAAGTCTGGGAGTGTGATATGCTTTGTTTTTGTTTTTTGTTTGCTTTTTGATGAGGATTGTTTTGACTACTCTTGGTCATTTAGTTTTTCCATATGAATTCCTGTATTGTTTCTAGCTCTGAGAAGAATGTTGCTGGTGATTTGATGGGTATTGCATTAAAACTGTAGATTACCTTAGGTAAAAATGGACATCTTAAGGATTTTGATTCTTCCAATCCATGAGCATGGAATATTTTTCCACTTGCTTGTGTCATCTTTGATTTATTTGAGCAGTGTTTTGAAGTTTTCATTATACAGGCCTTTCACATCTCTGGTTAAGAAGATGTCAAGGTATTTCATTCTTTTTGTGTGTGGCTACTGTGAAGGGAATTGTGATTTTGATTTGTGTTTCTGTTTGTCTATTATTGGTGTATAGAAATGCGATTGTCTTTTGCACATTTATTTATACCCTGAGACTTTGCTAAAGTCCTTTATCAGTGCAAGGAGGTTTTTGACAGATTCTCTTGGATTTTCAAGGTATAGAATCATGTTGAGCCAGGCTCGGTGGCTCAGCCTGCAATTCCACGCTTTGGGAGGTTGAGGTGAGTGAATTGCCTGAGCCCACGGGTTCAAGACCCGCCTGGGCAACTTGGCAAGACCTCATCTCTACAATAAAAATCAACAAATCAGTTGGGCATGGTAGTGCATGCCTGTAATTCCGGCTACTCGGAAGGCTGAGGCAGAATGATCACCAGAGCCCAGTGGGTCGAGGCTGCAAGGGCCAGGAGCGGCCACTGCCCTCCAGTCTGAGTGACAGAGTGAGACTCCAACTCAAAAAAAAAAAAAAATCATATCATCTGCAAAAAGATAACTTGACTTCCACTTTTCCTATTGGGATATCCCTGATTGCCCTCTCTTTTCTGATTCCTCTAGCTAGGACTTCCAAAACTATGTTGAAAAGGAGGGATGAGTGTGGGCATCCTTGTCTTGTTCCAGTTTTTAGAGGAAATGATTCCAATTTCTGTTTGTTTAGTAGTATGATGGTTGTGGGTTTCACATAGATGGATCTTATTATTTTGATGCATGGTCCATCTATACCTACTTGTTCAAAGGTTTTTATCAAGAAGGGGTGCTGGATTTTATCAAGAAAATTGCATCTAATGATATAATCATGTGGTTTTTCTTTTCACGTCTGTTATGAATGTTGAGCCAGATTTGCATCCCAGGTATGAAGCCTACTTGGTCGTGGTGGATGATTTTTAAGATGTGTTGTTGAATTTGATTTGCTAGGATCTTGTTGAGAATTCTAGCATCTATGTTCAACAAGGATATTGGCCTGTAGTTCTCTTTCTTTGTTGGATCTTTATCTGGCTTGAGTATCAATGTGATGTTAGCTTCATAAAATGATTTGGGGAGTGTTCCATCATTCTCAATCACCTGAAATACTTTCAATGGGTTTGGTATCAGTTCCTCCTTGTATGTTTCGTAGAATTCTGCTGGAAAGCTATCTGGTCCAGGGCTTTTTTTTTTTAAGTAGTTTTCTTATGACATAATCAATTTCCTGGATTGGTCTATTTAGGGTCTCAATTTCCTCTTGTTTCAACCTAGGAAGGTTGTGAGATATTAGAAAGTCCTCCATTTCCTTTATGTTTTCAAGTTTGCTTCCATACACATGTACATAGTAGTCTCTGATAATCTTTTTTATTTCTTCAGGTTCAGACGTGACTTCATCTTTTGTGTTTCTGGTTGTGTTTATTTGGGCTTTTCCTCTCTTTTTCTTGGTCAGTCTAGATAGGGCACCATCAATCTTGTTTATACTTTCAAAGAACCAACTTTTTGTTTCATTTTTTTTTGTACTAACTTTTTATCTTCTATGTCCTGGATTTGGGCTTTTATTTTGGTGATCTGAATTCTTCTGCTGAAGTTAGAGTTTTGATGATTTTGCTTTTTCAGCTTCCTTAGGTAACTTGTTAGGCTGTCAACTTGTGATCTTTCCATTTTCTTTATGTGTGTTTGTAGAGATATGAATTCCCCTCTTATTACTGCTTTCATGGTATCCCAGAGATTTTGGTGAGAGGTTTCTTCATTTTCATTTGTTTCCAGGTATCTTTTAATCTCTGTTTTGATTTCTGTATTGACCCAGGAGTTGCTTAGCATCATGATGTTTCCTGTCCATGTCTTTTTGGGTTTTAGGGGAACCTTGTTGGTGTGGATAATTATTTTTATTCTACTGTGGTCTGAGAAGGTGCTTGGCAAAATTTCAATCCTATAAAATTTGTTTATGCTTGATTTATGGACAAGGATATGGTCAATCTTAGAATATGTTCCATGCGGTGAAGAGTTGAATTTATTCTATAGTCGTTGATGGAGTGTTCTCTTGGTATCATTGAAGTCCATTTTGTCAAGAGTCACATTGAGGTTTCTGATCTTCTTGCTGATTTTTTGTCCTGATGATCTGTCTAGGGTTGTTAGTGGCATATTAAAGTCCTCAGTTATGATTGTATTAGAATCAACAGTTTTTTAAAGTTTGCCTAGAAGCTGCGTTATGAAAGTTGGTGCTCCTATGTTGTGTGCATATATGTTTAGGATGAATATTTCTTGTAGAGGGATTGAACCTTTTATCATTATGTAGTGACCTTTTGTATTTTTTTGAATTCTTTCTTTTGAGTTGCAGTCTCACTCTGTTGCTCAGACTAGAGTGCAGTGGCACGCTCCTGGCCACCACAGCCTTGACCTGCTGGGCTCCGGTGATCCTTCTGCCGCAGCCTTCTGAGTAGCTGAAACCACAGGCGTGTGCTACCATGCCCAGTTAACTTTTGATTTTATTGTAAAGACGAGGTATCGCCAAGTTTCCTGGGCAGGTCTCGAACCCATGGGCTCAGGCTATCCACTCACCTCGGCATCCCAAGGTGCTGGGATTACAGACTGAGTCACTGAGCCCGGCCATCTTTTTAAATTCTTGATAACT
The DNA here is from genome assembly GCF_000164805.1 of Carlito syrichta. Lineage (NCBI taxonomy): Eukaryota > Metazoa > Chordata > Mammalia > Primates > Tarsiidae > Carlito > Carlito syrichta. Next base: position 74,843 of record NW_007260549.1, on the reverse strand, counting down.
TAAAGGGTATTTTGTCTGAGATTAAGATCACAACTCAAACTTTCTTTTGTGTTCCGTTTGCCTGAAATTTTGCTTCTCATCCTCTTACTTTGAGTCTCTGAGTGTTCTTTCTGGCGAGATGAGTCTCTTGGAGACAATACATTGTTGCCTCATGATATTTTATCCATTTTGCCATTCAATGCCTTTTCAGTGGTGCATGTAATCCGTTCACATTCAGGCTAATTTCTGAAATGTGAAAGTTTATCCCTCTCATGAGGTGCCTGTAGAGTTGTTGTTGTTCCTGTTTGTTTATTGTCTTTCCTTTGATTTTTGGCTTGATTCGTGTGTGTTCAATCTTTTTCCTGTACTCTTATGAAGAATGTTGCCATTCTTTTTTCCTTTTCTTCTGTGTTGAATACTTTTTTAAGTGTTTCTTGTAGAGGTAGTCTGGAGACAGCATAAATTCTTAGAGATTGGATGTCAAGAAAGATTATAATTCTCCCTCACTGATGAAACTTAGCTTAGCTGGGTAGCTTACTCTTGATTGAAATTGTTCATCTTTGAGAACTTTGAAGGTTGAGTTCCAAGCTATCCTAGCCTGAAATGTTTCTGTAGATACATCTGCTGCTATTCTAACTGGTCTTCCCTGGTTTCCATCCATTTCCAGAATCATTCACTGTTATTGGATCTGTACTGTAGATTTCCAGTGTCAGTAAGTACTCTGATTGATGGTTTTTATTGACTGTTGTTTGTTTGTTTGCTTATAGCCCCTTCTTCTGGCTAGCATTTGTTTCCCAAAATGCAGAGAACTTTGGGCACTTTTTTGTTTCTTCTTTTTAGAATTTTTTGGCCTTGCTTCATATTCCTCAGGTTTGTCTTAGAGTGAGCAAATGACTTGTAGGAAAGTGAAGTTTTTAACACCGTCTTAGTTTGTTTTGTGATGCTGTAACAGAATACAACAGACCTGATAATTTATAACGAACACAAATGTTTTGGCTTACAATTTTGGAGGCTGGGAAGATCACCTCTTTTGAAGTACTCAGTGATGCACTATCACATGGCAGAAGATGAGACACAGAAAGAAAGATTCCACTCCCAAAGACTCCTATTTTGTATTTATTTATTTATTTTGAGACACTACACTTATGCATAAAGGAAGAGCCCTCATGGCCTAATCACCTCTTAAGGACCCCACCACCCATACTGATACATTGGCAATTTTAAAAATCTTCAAAGTTATTTGGTTTTGTTACTCTACCCTTCATAACCATTAAACTTTGCCAGTGTCTTTTGGCAAGTATGTGTAAGTTTCCCCATTTAGCCAAGCCGTGATCCATGACAAAAAATAGTAAAATAAAGGTGGTAGATTGGTGATTTTTTATTCTTATTCTGGTGTTAAATTTATTTGATTATCATCCCATTGTTTTATGATGCTTTAAAAATAATTTTTAAGTTTCTAGAAATAATATTTATATTTGTTTTGACTTTTTCTTAATACTTTTTTATATGAAAGCAAAAATGTTATCTCTTTAGCACCCACTTTATATTTCTTATGTAATCCTTTATTTCATTAAAGATTTTTTAGGATGCTTATTTTAAATTTTTGTTAAATATGTATCACAATAGATGTATACAGCAGATGTATTAGTTATTACATCATAAGAAATGGAAATTTTATTTTGGAATATTTCTTTTAAAAGAATTGTTTTCCTTGTATCTCATACTTTTTGTCTCTGGCCCAACATCATCTGGTGGTTTCAAAAACTCTTTTTGGGATATTTGCATGGGGGAATAGTAGGATGCTTTCATTTTGTGAGTGAGTCAATGTGAGTGAGTTTAAAACTCAGAGTACCCCATAGAAGTAAAAGTAGTTTGTTTTGTTATGTTTTTTTTTTTGCGGGGGGTTGCACAGTTTTAAAGACATGTGTTTTCTAGTTTGTTTAATGATTTATTTCATCTCCAGGATTGTGTTACGCCATTTTTGTCTTCAAACTCTGGATGCGCCACTTTGAACTTCATTTTCGCACAGGACCTTCCTGTATGCTGCTTGTTTGTCCTTCTTTCCAAAACATTCTTACATCCTGAACCCTTATTTTGTTGATTAAATTATGCACTGACAAGTCTTCTTCATAAATATCGTTACACTGGGAAAGTTTTCAGTATAGATCAGGTTCTTTTTTATAATATTATAACCATCTCGTCATTATTTATGAAAAAAATAATTTTACTTTTAGTTGTGTATTTTTAATGTGATTACTAATATTTATCTTCCCTTTTAGTTTGTAAGCATCAATGGAGCAAACATCATTTTCTTATTTGCACAGCTGTGTATCACCAGTACTTAAAATTCAGCACTCGACTAATAGAAAAAAAATCTTTATGTTATATGATTTCAATTCCATTGGAGACTATCCATTTTTGTACTCTTTGCACCTTATTTAGCTAATAATGTTTTAATAATGCCTGGTTCTCTATTACTTCTTCCAAACCACTATTTTTAATCTTATCTAAAATGGAATTTTTTTAAAGATTCATTTTATAAGGCAGTTTTATCTTTTCATTCAGTAATTTACTTTTATTGTAGATGACCACAATGAGGCCAAGAAAGACTAGTATTTTATACAAATCTATACATGAGTATAAAACTATAGTGATCAATTTTATATTGAAACTACTGGAAAATTAAGGATTCATTAATTATTTATTTAATACTTCAGTAATTTTTTCACATTTCTTATTTTCTTTGCATTGTTTTTGTGCTAATAATATCTTGTTTATTAAATTTATCTCATTAAATATTAAGATTTAAAATTAAAGAATTTTAAAGAATTGAGAATCTTATGCAGACTTAATGTTTAATGGTACCTATTTTCAGCTAAGAAACTATTTCACATAATTTATGTCATCAAAATGGGAAATCTCAGGTGTTCACATTTATTTACTTTCTGATTCAATCTGATTATGTTGTTTTATTACAGATACAATAGCCATTACTTTTGCAACCTTCAGCAATTATCTCACCAAATTTTATTTATTTATTTATTTATTTATTTATTTATTTATTTATTTATTTGAGTTGGAGTCTCACTCTGGCCCAGACTGGAGTGCAGTGGCACCCTCCTGGCCACCACAGCCTCGACCTAGTGGGCTCCGGTGATCCTTCCGCCTCAGCCTTCCAAGTAGCTGGAACTACAGGGGGGTGCTACCACACCTGGCTAATTTTTTGATTTATTGTAGAGATGAGGTCTTGCCAAGTTGCCCAGGTGGGTCTTGAACCTGTGGGTTCAGGCAATCCACTCACCTCAGCCTCCCAAAGTGTGGGATTACAGGCTGAGCCATTGAGCCCAGCTATCTCACCATATTTTATATGCATGCATTTATTGTTAACATTCTCATGTCCTGGAATTGGAAGCCTAGAACAGAAAATACTTTCTTTTAAATATCTAATTTACCTAATATTCCAAGGTATTATTTAATTTCATTATATTCTGATATTATTCTAAAGAAGCAAAAATGTCACTTTTTTAGTTGTCTAACATTATAAATAATAAAGAGTATATTAAATGTCATTCAAAATTTAAATGTGAAATTGAGATTGATCAAAATGTTTAATTTTGTCTACTTCTCTGTGACCCCAAACAATTTCTTACTATTTCCCTTGTTTCTGAAATTCACTATATTTATTTTATACATTAGTATTTTGATGAACATTTCTATTTTCTATTTTTCTTTTTTATTTTTTTGAGTTGGAGTCTCACTCTGTCACCCAGACTGGAGTGCAGTGGCCGCTCCCGGCCACCGCAGCCTCGACCAGCTGGGCTCCGGCGATCCTTCGGCCTCAGCCTTCCGAGTAGCCGGAATTACAGGCGCGTGCTACCACCCCGGCTGATTTTTTGATTTATTGTAGAGATGAGGTCTCGCTGCCCAGGCAGGTCTTGAACCCGCGGGCTCAGGCAATCCACTTACCTCAGCCTCCCAAAGGCACGGGATTACAGGCTGAGCCACTGAGCTGGGCGATGAATGTTTCTAAAGTATATAGAGTACAACAGAAAAGGTGTTAATTATAAATTAATTCTCCCTGAAAAATATTACTTGCTCCTTTTGGATCAAAGCTCAGCATGCTCTCTACTTGCAAGTAGGTGCAGTAATTTCAAAATACCAAATATTTGAATGCATCAATTAGAACTAGAACTGTTCAGTAGAGGTTTTATGACATCTGTGTTATGATCTTAAAGTAGGGCACACATTTTCTACATTAAGTGCTGCAATTAGAAACAAGTAAGTAATCACTTAGAATTCTAAATTAGCCAAGCTCTGTGGCTCAGCCTGTAATCCCAGCGCTTTGGGAGGCCAAGATGAGTGGATTGCCTGAGCCCGTGGGTTCGAGACCCGCCTGGGCAACTTGGCGAGACCTCGTCTCTACAATAAATCAAAAATTAGCCGGGTGTGGTAGCGCGTGCCTGTAGTTCCAGCTACTCGGAAGGCTGAGGCAGAAGGATTGCCGAAGTCCAGATGGTCGAGGCTGCAGTGACTGAGAACGGTCACTGCACTCCAATCTGAGTGACAGAGTGAGACTCCAACTCAAAAAAAAAAAGAGAAAAGAATTCTAAGTTAAAGTTATGAATATAGGATCTGTCTTGGAAAGTCATTTCTGATATGCATGGAGATGTTGAAAAATAATCTGGGTTATTTGAGTCAAATTATTTATAATTGAGATAGTATTTTTTCATTAGATTATATTTGAGATTTATTTGACATTAGTTTACTATTCAGATTTAAGGTGGGAACAGTGAAAAATAATGGAAGGCAGAATACTTTTTTTGAGTTTTTCCTGTGTGCCAGACCCTTTCCACAAGTTTAAATTGATCGATTCATGTGTGTGTTACGACAACCACATTAAGCAGTTTCTGTCATTCGCCACCTTTTGTTGACGAAGCAATAGAAACTGAAATACAGTGCTTGAGTAAGGTGACTAAGTGGCCGAGTCAAAACTCAAATCCAGGCGGCTCAGAGACTGTGTTATTAGTTAGCCTATTGCACCGTGGAAGTTAAAACTGGAAACTCAGAGTATTGACATTTCAGCATTTCTCCGTCTTGCTAAATTTGCCTTTGCACACAAAGTAATCTACCTGAACACACTAGAAATAGCACACAAGATCACTAAGGGTATGATGGTAGAAAATGAAATTAAAAATCAATAAATAGGAATTTTAATTACAAAAGAGTATCAATTATAAAGAAAATAAATTAATAGCCAACATAGAGATGACTGATAAAAAATACATTCAGTGAATTGAAGCATACTTAGCTCATAAATGATAGTTCAGTAAACTTCATCACTTTTATATACAAATCATTGGAAACATTTTTTGTAATATATTTGGAAGTGCATATATATGTATTGTATGTTTGAGTAAATATTCAAATTAGAATGCTAATTCAGAAAGACATAATCTTTTACAAATACAACCCAAAAGGTAGGCTCTCACAATCTCTACTATTCAGAATATTTTCTACTGCAGTTATCACTGAGCTTCCTAACTGTGTTCACTGTGCAATGAGTGCAACATGAAGTGACTCTATAGGTACCTGGCATGAGATATTTGTTGTATGATGATTCAGCCATTTAATTGACTAATTTTATCATTAGTGGTCAGAAGTTTCTTCTCTCTTCCTTCCTATTCAATTGTAGATGGTTTGATTTCGCAAAGTTTAAGGAAATCTGGAGAGAAGGTTTTATGCAATAGTTAAAATATAGTATTGGGTGATATTGAGTAGAAGAACACCATAATACCTGTAAATCTCAAGTTACAGAGTGTTTTAATTTTTTGGAATTGTTTTTTAGGATGACATTTTTACTTCCAGATAGAATAATAAAATTCTTAGAGTTCAGATCTAGAGATCTTCATTTTTAGAAAGTATGTAGTGTGTTGTATGTGCCTCCCTAAAATTAGTGCCCATACAGGGCATCAGAATGTGACCTGCTTTTTGAAAATGTGTTGTTTGCAGAAGTTATTACAGTAAAGATTGGGTTGAACTTATTTTTGATATGGGTGGGCCCTAAATTCAAAAAGAACATACTTAGAAAAGAATACAAAGCGAAACTGAGAAGACACATATGAAGTTGATAGGAGATCGATGAATGATTCAACTACAAGAGAAAACCCTAAGGTTGCTGGCAATTATTTTTGTGACCTCAGACAATCTCAGAGTATATTTCATTTTTAAAGAGACTAACTGTGTTATATTTACATCTTAGTATTTTTATAAGCAGGTTTGATAGTATTTATAGTACAACGGAAACTTACTTGTCCAAGATAAGAGCAAAGCCATCTTGTCCAACTCATTTCAGCCATTCGCTGTCATAATATACACTGATCCCAAACTTTTCTTGATACATAGCACACTTCAGCTTTAACAATTTTATTACAAAATCCTAAAAAGAGTGATTAAAAAAACTGATCAGAAAGTAGAACTTTCCCCCAGGAGAGAGAAATAAAATGGTTTACATATATGTATTTCATTACAAACTGTCTTTTTGATTCTCTGTTCTATAATAATGAAAGAGTGTGGATGGATTACCTATAAGTTTTCCCACCATATGCTGGATATCGATTGTCTGTGACATGTTTATTCGCTGAATTGTTACTTTTTATTCTGCATTATATTTTAGTTAATAGATTATGTGTTGTAAAAGTGAACAAATATGCCAGATGGGTGCAGTTGCTTTGTTTAGACACTGAAATATGGTGACATTAATTTAGTCAATGTAAAAAATAGTGACACATGCCACAAGAAAAGAAGTAAAAGATCAAAGATGGACATCTATCAGGGGATTTTAAACAGTCTTGTTTGGGCCAAGAATATTTTCCATGAAACGGATGCATTAAACATGAGAAGGCAGCTTTGGCAGAAGAAGACAAAATTCTTCACAAGTAGATGTAGCAGCAATTTGGTAAAGGTGGCACCAAGAGCATTGGAAAGTTGTGTTAATTTTAAAGAAGTTCAATAAACCTGAAGATCTTGGTGTGCTTTCCTTAGAACCCTGTGATGGAGAGTCATTAACAGCAGAGGAGGGCAGAGAAATAGATAAGAATCAGTTTACAAGTGACCTTATTTAAAGCATGCTATTTGTGCTTAAATCTAAAGTGCTGAGGAAAGCCACTTAAGTTTAATTAAATTGCACTATTAAAATTACAGCCAAATTGTAAAGATTTCTGACTGCAGTATAGAAGGTGTATTAGAAGAAAACTTGTGATTGTCATAATGCTTAAAATGTTTTAAAACTAAAACATACTGAAATTTAAAACACGAAAACTTGTCCTTACCTTCTCTTCTTCATCATTCAATTTAAGAAATGTTGAGCCTCAACCAATTCAGTAATGGTGACATTCTTTCCTAGAAGTGTTTTTCTTGAAAATAGTAGCAGTTTTCTCCATGCTGATAGCAATTGTTTGAGCAAGCAGCACATTTTCAAGCTATTGAAAAAAAGGTAGTCTGTAGTTGGATGCCTTTCATCAGTGCAAGTTCACATTCAATATACTCACATAACAATTTTAGCCAATATCAAAAGAAGTGCCATTTCGATTTTACATTATATACTGGCTGCACTTAAATTTAGTATTATATTTATATAAGTTAATAATTTAATCCTCAAAATCTTTTTAGTCTTCAAGATTCACAAGATGCATGTAGAGAAACATTTTTAAAATCACAAAACTAGAAAGGTTTAGGGAACCATATCTAATCTATATATATATATATAATACTACTAAAATTGCTAGTATAATATTATTTGTGTTCAAATAAGCAAAAAAAATCATAAAAATTAAAATTCTGTTAGCTTAAGTTTAGGTGAGAATCACATAAATAAAATTACAAATAGGTAACCACCGATATAAACTGATTCCCAGGAAAAGACAACTGTATTTACCCTGAAGTCAAGATTTGCTAGTGCCATCATTGTAAGTGTACAACTTTATATACAAGGGAGAACTCAAAAACCCCATAATTATCATTTGAAGGGGAGACCCTTGTAGCACAGACTTCCTCCACTAGATAAGCATTCTAGGAATCCATCTGCATTATTGTACTAGCTAGTCTTGTTGTGAGGGGCTACTCTGTGGAAACATCTCAAATTACCACAAGCAGGTGACTGGTTCTTCCACCATGACAAAGCACCTGCCCACATCATGCTGAGTGTTCAGCAGTTTTTGTCCAGCATGATCCCCAGTGCCTCACCTTCCCTTTTTACCCAATTTTGCCATGAACAACTTTTTTTTTGTTTCTGTGGATGAAAAAGTTTTTAAAGTGGAACGTTTTGCTGAGGTGGAGAAGGCGAAACAAAAAAAGGCAGAAGCAATAAAAGGCATAAACAATGATGAATTCTAAAACCGTTTTGAGCAGTGGAAAAAGCATCTCCATAGGTCTATTACATCAAATGGAGAATACTTTGAAGGTGACTGAAGGTTAAACATGGAAGAATAAAGCCACAATTTTGTATAAATAAATTTTGTGATCTTTTGGGCCCCCCCTTTGTCTCTGAGTACGTGATAAATATCCCTTCACTACAATTTATGTTTCGTCTTATGTGTATCCAGTTTTATGTATCAAGCAAGATAACTGATACATGATTAATTCCTTTATTCTGTAAATAAAGTTATGGCTCAGGGACTCTTGAAACCAGCTGTTTTATTCTCCTCCTTGTTGAAAGAGTGATTTCTTAGATGTTTGTCTACTTGAAAGGCATTCTATAAAGAATTTAGAAAGATCAGCTATAAACTCATAAAGAAAATAATTGAATATATGTATATATGAGACACTATAGTAAATTTGCAAATACAAAAACAAAACAAAAATGAAACAAAATATGAAAAATAAATAATAAATAAATAACATCACTTCCTTCATAAATTCAAATTAAATAGAAAAGTCAAAAACATAAAAATCAAATTAATACAAGCTAGAACACATTGATACAGCAATCTATCACAGAAAATATTTTTTTTCTGACAACAGTGTGAAAAAGTTTTTCAGAGAACAATTTTTCTAAAGGGTATTTCTAGGAAACATGAGACAGTAATAGGGTATTAAACAAGTTTCATGCTGTATTTGGAAAAAAGGACAATAATTTGGTATGGTTTTAAAAATCACCTCCAGTTACATGAAGAGAATATTATATTTTGTCAAGAAATTAAATTAATTAACAAATATATTATCTTCAACTGAGTCCACTATTTGAGTAACAGCAATCTTCTGATTTACCTAGCAACTTACACAGTGTGGCTAAGTTCCAGCAGGCAGAAGTACCGTGAAAATGATACACAGAGTGACTGCAACACATTTCCATGAAGAAGATTAAGCATGAAGACCTATTGGAAAACATGAAAAAACTATAGTATCAGCTTCTAAATCTTTATGCAGATTTCTGCTTTTGTTTTAGTTGCACTAACTACATAACAATCACAGGAAAAGCCAGATAATCTAAAAAATTATAACTCATTTTGATTGAGTCAAACAGCTAAATTATGAAATCATTTGGGTACTTTCCATAGTTTTCTTAGTAGTTTGATAGTTTTAAGTCTTTAACAATTTTGAGTAGATTTTTATATAAGATGTATGATAGTGTTCCAATTTTATTTTTCTATATGTGAATATTCAATTTTCTGTAAAATATTCTTTTCCCATTTTGTGCCCATGAAACTCTTATAAAAAAATGGTTGACTATAAATGTGAGAATTTATTTCTGGGCTTGCAATTTTGTTCTATTAATGTACATGTTGGTTTTTATATCTATACCATACTGTTTTAAATGTTGTCGCTTTGTAATATATTTCAAAATCAAGAAGTATGATGCTTCCCCTCCACCTTTGTTATTCCTGCTCATTATAGCCTTGGCTATTCATGATCTTTTGTAGTACCATATGAAGCTTAGTACTTTTTTGCTGTTTCAATAAATAATGCCACTCGGATTTTGATAGGGCCTGTATTAAATCTGTGCATCACTTTGGGCAGTAAAACCATTTCAAAAACATTAATCCTTTTAATACAACAGTATGGGATTTTAAAAATTTATCTATGTCATAAACTTCTCTCAGCAACGTATTATAATTTTAAGAGTATAGACCTTTTACCTTTTGATTAAGTTTGCTTTTATTTATTTATAAATATTTATTTACTTATTATATAGATGTGGGGTACAATTCAGAGTTAGGTATACAAACATTGATTATGCAGGGACCCTTGTTGATGAGGTATGCCCCTCCCTCCCCTCGAAGTTTCCCACAACTGCCAATTCCATACTCCCTCCCCTGACAGTTTCCTACTACTGCCCTCCCTTTCTTATAGTATTATAATTGTTCAAGATCTGCTTATGAGTGAGAACATATGCTCTTTGTTTCTGTGATAGATCACTAAGATTGACTCTAAATTAATCCAAGTTGCTGTGAAGTTCTTCTTTACAACTGTGTAATATTCCATTGTGTATAAGTGCCACATTTTAAAAATCCAGTTCAGCTTGGATGGACAACATGGTTGGTTCCATGTTTTTGCTATTGTGAATAGAGCTGCAACAAACATATGTGTGCAGGTATCTTTTTTTGTAGAATGATTTGAGTTTCTACAGGTATATTTCCAATAGGGGAATTGCTGGGTCATATGGAAGGTCAATTTCTAGTTCTTTCACAAACTGCCACACTGCCTTTCAAAGAGGTTACACTAGTTTGCATTCCCACTAGCAGTGTAGAAGCGTTCCTTTTTCTCCGCATCCTCACCAGCATCTGTTATTGTTTGTTTTATTAAAGATGGCCATTCTTACTGGGGTTAGGTGGTATCACAGTGTGGTTTTGATTTGCATTTTCCTGATGATGAAGTTTGTTCTTTAGCACTTTATTTTTTATAATATTTAAAATGGGATGTTTTAATATTTGTTTTCAGATAGTTGTTAGAATATAGAAATGCCTCTGATTTTGATTTTGTATCTATAAACTTTACTGAATGTAATGATCATGTGGTTTTTATCTGTCATTCTGTTAGTATGGTATATACATTGATGTGCATATACTGAACCATTCTTTGATTATGCTAAAAAGAAATGTAGAAACAAGATGGAATAAGTTTGAGCCCTTAGAATTTTTGGAAATGTGTCTATATAAAGTCAAGCAAAATTCAGGAAATGAAAGAGTAGAAATATAGATAAGTCTTGATTTGGAGGTAGGTGTTTCACGTTAAGAAACAGACGTTTGTCACATGCTAGTTTACTTCATGGAAACATTTAAAAAATCCCTTATAAAAAGTGTAAATAAAATGTTAACCTCATCCCACACTCCATAAAGTACTCCTTTGTTTAAGAAATAATAATTTAAGGAATTTGTCATTGCTCGGACTCGAAACCACATCAAAAGTAGTAATAACTATGTTTAAAGTAAAAGAGACAAAGAGAATAGGAAAAAATAAAATAGTGCGGTAGAGATGACAATGTGTTTTTGAAAGGTAGAAAGTAAGCCGGGCTCGGTGGCTCAGCCTGTAATCCCGCGCCTTTGGGAGGCTGAGGTGAGTGGATTGCCTGAGCCCGCGGGTTCGAGACCCGCCTGGGCAGGCGAGACCTCATCTCTACAATAAAATCAAAAAAATTAGCCGGGCTCGGTAGCGCGCGCCTGTAATTCTGGCTACTCGGAAGGCTGAGGCGGAAGGATCGCCGGAGTCCCGCAGGTCGAGGCTGCGGTGGCCAGGAGCAGCCACTGCACTCCAGTCTGGGCGACAGAGTGAGACTCCAACTCAAAAAAAAAAAAAGTGAAGAGGTGGCCTGAGTCAATACAGCACAGTACTGACTTTAAAACTGAGGCCACTGGTATAGAAGTCACCTGTTTGCTTTGCAACATGAGCAGTTTACTTGATTTCTTTCTTTCACAGCTTCCTCATTTGTAATATTACAGTCGTTCTTAACCCATGGGGTAATGAAGAGTTTTTAATACATTATTATATTTTTAAATGCTTAGAAGAGTTCTTGACTCATAAGTATAATAAATATGATTAAGTATAGTATTTATACTAAGTATAGTATTTATACTATACTTAATCATATTTACTGAATCTCATTATTTAAGGTTGATAATGGGTATAAATTTGGGGTCACTAGATGATATTAAAAGTCAAAACATTAGATGAATCAGTAGCAGAAAATGTAAAAATGAGAGATAAGAGATAAACCAGATTCTAAAAACATTTCAAAACAGTATTCGAAATTAGAGAATGAGGCCGGGTTCCACGGCTCAGCAAGTAATCCCAGTGCTTTGGGTGACTGAGGTGAGTGAATTGCCTGAGCCTGCGGGTTCGAGACCAACCTGGAAAACTAGATGAGACTTCGTCTCTATAATAAAAATTAAAATTTAGCCAGGCATGGTAGCCCGTGCCTATAATTCTGGCTGCTTGGGAGGCTTAGGCAGAAGGATTGCCAGAGTCCAGCATGTCGACACTGGGATGGCTGTGAACATGCCACTGCACTGCAACCTGAGCAATGGAGTGGGACTCCAACTCAAAATAAATAAATAAATAAAATAAATGAAAGAGTAGAAATATAGATAAGTCTTGATTTGGAGGTAGGTGTTTCACGTTGAGAAACAGACATTTGTCACATGCTAGTTTACTTCATGGAAACATTTTTAAAAATCCCTTATAAAAAGTGTAAATAAAATATTAACCTCATCCCACACTCCATAAAGTAAGTAGAGCAGCCAGAAGGCTGGGAGAAAGGGTAAGAAAAATAGAAGAAAAATCAAGAAAGTGAAGTGTACTGGAAGTTAACCAAGTCACATGCTAGCAATAGTGCTAGTATGACAGATCAAAATTGACTGTTGGAGAGAGGTCTTAATTTGAGAAGTCATTGTTAAAAGCTAAACTAGGTGATAGTTAATTCATTTAAATCTCAAATGAATGCATTGAAGTAGCCAATATTAACATTCCAATTTTTATAAAGGTGGGAAAAAATGAGAAACAGAAACTTTAAATAATCTAGTCAAAGTAACAGAATTTGTGAAGGAGCTAAGCTAACATTCAAGGTACGGTAGGTAGTCTGATATAGAAGCATGAGTACTAAACCACAATGCTGACCCTAGTGAAGAGACACCATGAATATGATTGTTTCTACAAGTTCTTTCTAGATATTAGGAATTCAGGAAATTAGTATATTCTTCCTTGTGATTTTCCATAGTAATTGATTATTAAGTTTACAGAATACCATTTCCATTTAATTTTTTTTCAATTAGACTATGTTGATAATTGCTTAGCCACTCGGGTGTCCTCATTATGGAGCCTCACTTAAAACCATGCAATACACACCAATCACCTGCTACATATCAATAATGATGTCATCTAAGGTAAATTGATTTGGTGCTAGACTACATAGAAATTTTTAAGAAAAGTTTCACAACAAAGCTTTTAAAGATGTGTAAATATATGCATACAACATATGTGAAATGGCATGATATAATGCCTGATATTCATGCATCTATGATTCTACACCTCAAGAAGCACACATACATTTATTATCACAAATGAGGTAAAACATTGAACATCAAATTTCTCAGTCTTGGTTGTGAATGCTTGAGTTCACTATGCATCAAGGAAATTTAACTGAAATTAGAAAAAACAGAAAAATAGTAGAGCACCATGTAAAAAGTTAGGTATTTGGGAGTCACCTGGGTACTCTGGGAGGAGAAAAGCCTTTGGATTTCTGGCATAAAGACGGTTCCATAAATTATGGACTTTGCCATCTTAAGCTTGCTGTTAACTATCGTGATTCTGTTTATAGTTATATCTTGGGTATAAACATGAAAATTAGCTGGAGGTTTTTTTTTGTTGTTGTTGTTGTTATCCATTCTCATACATGAAAACACTTTGCAACTGTGAAGAACTAAGTTTAAAATATTTAGGGTAACAACGCTAGGTCATTCTGTTTTGACATATTGGAAAAAATAAGAAAAATGGTGATGTTATTTAACACACTCAAATACACATACTAACAAATAATAAGTTCATTAACAGAATTTTCCCATACAAACAGAAACTACATAGAGTGGTTAGTTAAACTGTTAATCAGGAATAAAAAAAAAACACAATTTCTGAATAGCTTGTAGACACAGTCTAGTGTAAAAGACTTTAATTATTAATGTATTAAGTAAAATGTAAAGATATTTCCTCTTAAATCACATGGTAAATGTGCATACTATAATTAACACTGTAATAATTGACAATTTTTAAAAAATCCATAGTAAACAATTGAGGTTCTAGTTAAAAATAATTATAAATCTTAGCCATAGTCATGAATATTCATTTAACATAAGAAAAAATGCAGCTAGTGAATCAATATGTAATACACTTCTAGCTATTTCACATATTGATCTAAACATTTAAAGAATATAACTCAGTAACATGGAAGCATTAAGCAAGTAAATTTCAAATGATAACCAATTAGTCAAATTTCATATAGTCATACATTCTATTAAAACAATAGCATCGTATGCTTGTCAAGATAATAATACATTAAAATGATACATTTTGAATACACTATACTGACAAACACAGATAAATTAAAAAATAAAGAAATGCTCAATTCTAGCAAGGGTGTCAGAATAATGAGGATTTTTTAATCACTTCTCTATTCCCCAAATATTCTATATAAAGTATTGCTATTATACAATGACAACGTATAATAAATAATTTGATTCCCAAGTCATATATTCATTAAAAAAATATTGATTTGGCATTTGCAAAGTACTTAAAATTATTAAATTTCACACAAAACATTTTAAGCTGTCCTAATAATGTGTATTTTTCCTAATTGATAAAAGATTTACGTTAAATTTTGTGCTTGTGTGTTCATGCACATGTGCATGCATGTGCACATAAACACTTGTTTTTTTATGTGAACACAATAATGCATGTTTACATTTATCTTATAGCTTGGTATTTATCTTATAGCTTGGTATTTATTGTCACCCCTTAACTTGGCCCTGCCTCTTTGTTTCTTGCCTTCCATTTCCACCTAATTACATTTTTCTGTAATTCCAGTGATAAGGTTATTTTTTCAACAGATCATAAGAATTTTACTTGCTTGCAGGGTTTGCTCAAATTCTTCCTTCTCTAGTTTATTTTTAGCATGCACATATATATTCAATCTTAATCTTAAATCTATGACACAAGTTTGAATTTAGAAATCTTGATAGTACTTAGAATACTGCAAAAACCTGGAAAAGAAGGCAAGGAATGTAAAGACCAATGATACCTTGGTCTATCCTATGAGAGTCTCTAATAGGTGAGGGCTGAATTGATGCGCTCTCAGGATGCATCCACACAGAAGCGGCTTTACTGCTGCTCAGCTTAGCTCTGTACCACTTCTAGGTTGGGTCTTTCATCAGTCTTACCTTCAGTTACATTAGATACCTAATAGATTTGCACTAATGACCAATCAGTTTCATTCAACTCTAGCATTGTAGTAAGCAAAATTAAATATATGATTAATTATTAATAAAGTACCTTTCAATATTTTCATTTATTTTCAATGTACTTTATTGCATTCTACCTCATATGATATTCTGAGAGTATTATTCTTTTCTGATGTCTCTTTTGAACTTTCAGTTTTGAAGTAGGTACCGTTTTTCATCACTAGGCGGTGCATCCACAACTTTTCTCAGTATACCTTAGCATTTACTGTTAGTAGGCTATACAGTTTTATCAATCATAGTCACTAAAAAACAAAAGCAAAACTAAAAATTTTAATTAACCTATGCGGTTAGACCAATCGATATTTATATTTTTTTATCTATCATTTATTCTTTTTTATTCATCAGCCCATGACTGGAAATCAGTTTAGGAAGACTAAGGTTAAAACAACCCAGAAATATTTCATATTTATTGTTGCTTATTGACAGAGAACCTTTAAATCAAAGAAGAAAATTAAAATATCTGCATGTAGTATA
>NW_007260549.1:58510-58870 GCF_000164805.1 Carlito syrichta | reverse complement strand
TTAAATTTATCAATTCATGTGTGTGTTACGACAACCACATTAAGCAGTTTCTGTCATTCGTCACCTTTTGTTGGCGAAGTAATAGAAACTGAAAGACAGTGCTTGAGGAAGGTGACTAAGTGGCCGAGTCAAAACTCAAATCCAGGCGGTTCAGAGACTGTGTTATTAGTTAGCCTATTGCACTGTGAAAGTTAAAACTGGTTCCGTTTTTCATCACTAGGCGGTGCATCCACAACTTTTCTCAGTATACCTTAGCATTTACTGTTAGTAGGCTATACAGTTGTATCAATCATAGTCACGAAAAAACAAAAGCAAAACTAAAAATTTTAATTAACCTATGCGGTTAGACCAATCGATATT
>NW_007260549.1:53008-58490 GCF_000164805.1 Carlito syrichta | reverse complement strand
AAAAATATAATTATAAATTAATTGCCATCAGAAAGACATTGAAACTTTCTGGGTAGGTAACTACATTTCTCTTAAACATTTGCTGTGCTCATGTACAAATGTGTGTGCACACACACTGTTTTCATTGTTAATTGTGTCTAGTTTAATTTTATAGGCAGATAAAAACTTTTACAATATAGATTTTTCTAAATTTATTGAGATTTGTTTTATGGACCAGAATATGTTCTATCTCTGTGAAAGTTTGAATGTATTTGAAAATGAAACATATTACTTTGTCATTGGTGAAGTAGTTTGTAAATGTCAATTAGGGTAAGTTGGCTGACGGATTTCTTCAAATCTTCAATATCCTCATTGACTTTTTGATGTTTAACTTATGGATTGTTGAAAGATAATTTTTGAAATTTCCACAGGTAATTGTGCATATGCCTTTTTCACTTCTGTCAATTTTGTTTTATGTGTTTTGAAATTCTGTTATTCCATTTTTAATATTTGGAGGTGTTATATCTTCTTGATACATTTTTACTTTAAAAAGCAATTATAATTTTAGAAAAAAGAAAATAATATAAAAATAAATATTTATATTTATTAACATATGTATTATTTCTATTTTTTCTTTTGTTCTATTCAAGTCTACATCTGGTATTATTTTCCTGTAACCTAAAGACCTTTCTTTAACTTTTTTTGTAATAGCGGTCTGATGGTGATGAATTATCTTAGCTTTCCTTATTTAAATACTCTAATTTGCCTTTTTAAAAAGATATTTTTACTATATATAAAATTGTGGCTTGGAGAGCCTCCACTCATGACAAAAAAGACAAAAGTTTTATTTTGACTTGCATAGGTTCTGACTAAATGTCTGAGGTGACTTTTTGATGTGAAGTCTTTTTACTTTATTTTTCTCCGTACATTAAGTCCCCTTTGTATGAACGTTAAGCTGCAAACTTCAAAGATGCAAATGTGCATTCCCATATCCAACCCTGTAAGTTAGTTCACATGTCTGGAGTACATTGTCATGAGCATGCATTCTCCATGAGTGGTTGTCCTTTTTTGCATTTTATATATAGTAATGTATATAGTACAGTAGTACCACGTCCTGATTTCAAGCCTAGGATGTCCTGAAGCAAGTGTAAAAGCAATGGTGATGTAGCTGGTACTGTTGAGAAACACCAAACAAAAATGATGAAAACAAAAGTGAAAATAATTGAGAGAGTGAAACAAGACAAGAATATGGTAGACATTGCTCATTCTTGAAACATAAATTGTTCAACCATTGGCTTGATTCTGAAGAATAAGGACAGATCATGAAACATGTGTTCTGCTGTGTCAATGATGACAACAATAATTTTTAAGAAACATGGAAAACTGAAGGAGGAGATAGAGTAACTTTTCAATTCATGGATACAAGATCAACATCAGCATCTAGTCATGCTCAGCTTAATTCTTATTCAAGAGAGATCCAAAATGTTTTATGAAGACTTGAAGAAGAAACTTGGTAAAGAATCAGAGGGTGCATCTTTTAATGACAGACATAGCTAGGTTTATGCATTCAATAGAGCTAACCTTCACAACATAAAAGTAACAGGCTAGGCAATAAGTACAGATACAGTAGTTGACCAAAAATTTCCTGAAACACTTCAAGAAATTATTGATAAACTCACATATTTACCCAAGCACGTTTTTAATTTTGATGAGATAGGGCTATACTGGAAGAGAATGCAGGACAAAGTTACCACAATAATGAGAAAAAGTTGATGGAGCAAAGGATAGGTTATCTCTACTGTTTGGAGACAGTGATATGAAGCTGAAGCCTCTGGTGATATGAAACTGAAGCATCTCTGAGTGTATCATTCAGAAAGTCCCAAAACCCATAAAAATATAACCAAAAGTTCTCTTCCTATTTTATGGAAGAGTAAACCCAAAACCGTGGTTACACTGGCCATCTTTCAGTAATGGTTTTTCTACCACTTTATCCCAGAGCTTGAGACATATTGCTTGGAGAAGGATGTCACATATAACATTTTTTTACTGTTCGACAATGCTCTGGGATACCTCCACTCATGGATGACTTCCATTCCAACATCAAATTGGTGCCACCAAATACTACATTGCTTTTCCAACCTATGGCTCAGAGAGTTATAGCAACTTTCAAGAAATATTACTTACATCAAATTTTTTTGGTCAGGCAGTATAGGCAAGTGACTAATTAGGAACAACCTTGTGATGACTACAAGGCCTGGATAAATATTGATTTTGCTGGGCATGAGGTTATGTCTGTCATCATAAATGGTGTTTGGAAGAACCTTTGCCTATAGTTTTGTTCATGATTTTCATGGCTTTGAGTATGGGGGGCCATTTATGGGGAGCCAGCCCCTTCAGAGAGATTTAGTGGGTCCCGGGAAGGTGGGGCAGTGTCGGCGATTATTCTGGAGAAATAAAGAGAAAGAAAGAGAAAAGGGGAGAAAGAAAGAGACTGGACTCTGTCTAGTGTAGAAGCCGATTCTGTAGTAGGGATAAGTATTGAAAGAAAGATGGAGGGATAGCTATAAAGAGGAAGAAAGAAAGAAAATGGGCAACTGTTCAGTGAATTGAGCAGAAGCCGTTTATTGGGGCCAACCATGAGTCTTTTATCCCAAATTTTCACATGTTGAATCACAAGACTTTCACATGAACACAAGGACAGGTGGATGAGGTACATCCTCCCCACCCACCAGGTGTTTTCTTAAGCATGAGGAAGGACAATCCCAATAAAATCACAAGACTTTCACGTGAACGCAAAGCCAGGTAGGTGAGGGGCATCCCCCTCCCACCAGGCATTTTCCCAAGCATAAGGAAGAACAATCCCCAAATTATCTCACTGTTCCTCATGCTTGGTTAATGTTCCTCTCAAACAATACAACAATTCTAACATTATAACGTTCTAATAATCAATAACTTCTAAAACTTATGCATTCCCAACATGTAATGAATGACTTAAATCCTAATACCTTTCTATTCTGTGCTAATTTTACCTGTACTATAAAAAACTCTTTATTATAGCTCAAACCAGTTCCTAAAGAATGTGGCCCAGTCCAAAGATCACATTGGGCCATTTCCAGGAACAATTGATTATAATCTCTTAACAAAATGGCTATTCTCAAATCCTATGTATCTATCTTAATTTCTATAAAAGTTTCTAATTCCTAATCCTAATATATAAAACTGATCGTCAGTAATAAAGCTTCTAAAATAAAACCCAAATACAAACTGTAAATGTACTAAGGCCCAAACCGCAATTAATAGAAAGTGGGAACAATGAAATGTCTAATGTTAGCTGTATTCTTATAAAACCTTAAAGTATCATGTTTGATCATGCTTGAACTAACATAATTCCCTCATGTAGCATGACCTATTCTACAATACTTTCTATGAATAAAATAAATTCAGTTTCTATTATAAGTAGAAAAATCCTACATTAACTGTAGCTAAAGAACCAGTTTAAAAGAATGCAGCCCAGCCCAAAGTGGACGCTGGGCCCTTAGGAATGTGGCGCAGTCCAAAGTTCATGCTGGGCCATTTCTGATAACTCCAGATAATCATCTATACCATCTAAAGCTGGAAACAGCTCTCTAAATGTATATACTAATTCTACAAATATACTTTTAAATCTTATAAAGAAGCTTGTATCATATATAAGGCTCCCAAATGTGACCTGAGCTTGAACTGTGTTAAGTTTAAAGCTGAAACCACAGTCTGTGAGAAATGGAAACAAGGATCCCTAGAGTCAGCCATGCCTGTCATATTCTCAGAACTTCATGCTTATATCATCAAAGTCCCTGCTAGTGGGTCATGCCAAACAACAAAGAAGGGAGGAGGGAATGGGCCTTCAGCTCCTGAACGCAACCTGGTGGTCTCAGGATCCGCAGCCCGCCTGAATCCCTAATGCTCAGGCGGGCCTCCACGGCTGGCTCCCAACATTTGAGAAGGTGGATGAGAAGTCCAACAAGGTCTTCAGCAACCAAATACCCTCAGTGAGAAACTGGAGCTAGATTTGCAGGAGGACAGTTCATTGAACTTGTTGCTCTGAGTCATAAAAAGCTTACTAATGAAGACCTGATGAAATTGGAGGCCCAGAAACTGGACAAAGAGAGACAAGAGGAAAAAGAAGTAATTGAGGAACTTAACAGATTCATAATGCAAGAAATGTCAATAAGAATTTATTTATTTGAAAAGATACTGTAAGTTTTTGAGGCAAAAGACGCAAACCTAGAATAGTACACTTGTAACAGCTGTTGAAAATGTGATCCAGTGCTACCATGTCATCTACGATGAAAAATGAAAGGCTACTATGTAGACACAACTGAAATTCTTTTCCAGAGTGTTGAAAGGATTGATTAGCAAGGAACCAGAATCTGTGACATCAACATCACACATGAGTGAAATTGCAGCTTGCCCTCCATCTGTTATTGCTGATGATCCTTCAGCTCAACCATCTCCAACCTCCTCTACCTCCAATAGTCAGTAGCTGTTCTTGCCTGTTTACTTGATGCCAGGCCCTGTAGTCCAACTGTTGCACCGTATTGTACTACTGTATTATTCAAGGTTCTGTACTATAAGATTATCAGAGAGACCCTCAAAAACCAAAGCTATGTTTTGGAAGGTGGGCCCCTTGTAACACACTTTTCCAGCTAGGTAAGGGTCCTCAGAACCCATCAGCATTAATGTACTAGCTAGCGTTGCTGTGAGAGACTGTGTTTTAGAAGAAACATTCCAAGTTGTGTCACACGGGTGACTGTTTCTTCCACCTTCGCAATGCACTTGCATATACTGCACTGAGTGTTCAGCAATTTTTGATGAAAAATGGCATGATCCCTGTGTCCCACCCTCCCTATTCACCTAATTTCTCCCTGAGTGGTTTTTTGTTTGTTTGTTTTTCTGGTCTATTTCCTGATATGCATGGTAGTTGTATGCGTGTTGTCTTCGATAAATTATCAAATTTTGTGCTTTTATTATTTTAATATGCATATTATATTTTAGTTTAAAAGGATAAGAAGAGAAAATATGTTAAAATTTATCTATTTTTTTAGTTTCTGATATGAGACTGAGCTATTACCTATTTCTTAGTTCACAGGAATCACATGTACAGTGAGTTCCTTTCATGCAAATGAGTTTCATTCTGAGAATGTGTTTGTAAATTCAAAAACGTTAACCTAGTTACCCAACTAACAAAATTGATTATATAGTACTGTAGTGCAATAGGTTTATAATACTTTTCACACAAATAATACATAAAAACAACAAACTCAAAAAAGCAAAAACATTTTTATGAGAGTGACTCAAACATGAAATTTATTTATTAAACACTTGTATTTATTATTCAGGTTTTAACTTCAGTCACCTTAAAAGTACTCTTTGTTTGATACAATACACCTATCAAGACCCTTTTCCCACAGCTCAAAACAGTTTTTGAGCTCATCAAATGAGATGCATTTTAATATTTTTGATC
>NW_007260549.1:50005-52988 GCF_000164805.1 Carlito syrichta | reverse complement strand
ATACATGTTTTTAATAAATAAATTCCATGTTTGAGTCACTCTCATAAAAATGTTTTTGCTGTTTTGAGTTTGTTGTTTTTATGTATTATTTGTGTGAAAAGTATTATAAACCTATTGCACTACAGTACTATATAATCAATTTTATTAGTTGGGTAACTAGGTTAATGTTTTTGAATTTACAAACACATTCTCAGAATGAAACTCATTGGCATGAAGGGAACTCACTGTACATGTGATTCCTGTGAACTAAGAAATAGGTAACAGCTCAGTCTCATATCAGAAACTAAAAAAAAGATAAATTTTAACATATTTTCCTTCTTATCCTTTTAAACTAAAATATAATATGCATATTAAAATAATAAAAGCACAAAATTTGATAATTTATCGAAGGCAACACACATACAACTACCATGCATATCAAGAAATAGAACATTCTCAGCACTCTAAAAGGCTTTCCTCAAGTGATCCTCCAATTACTACCTGTTACTTTTTCCAGATATTAATACTGTGTTGACTTCTGCTTTATAGTTACTTTTGCATGTTTTTTTGAATTTTTATATAATAGCTATAACAATATGTCATAAACTCTTTTGTGTGAAACTTCATCTAAGAACAACAATTGCATTGACATTGACTGCTGGATAGAAAACAGTGTGACTGGTGGATAAGACATACAGTGGATGCCCAATTTGGATATTGGAGTGAGGTCTACTTTACTCAAAACAAAACAAAACAAAAGTATAGCAAAACATAACTTAAAAATATTTAGAGGTATTGAACTTCTAGAAGGATATACTTTGACAAACTGGTGACTTCTTTCAATACATTTTTGTGCTTTTAAAAATTTTGTTTTTTCCTAAACTTGATCTTTCTGAATGAGTCTGCCACTAATCTACAGGTGCAAGTTAACTTTAAAAGACAATAATTGAGAATAAATAAGAGTGAAAACACAGATTTACATGTGTTGTGTTGAGAAGTCTTCAAATCCAGATTAATAAAAAGATACCTTAATAAAGTAGCAATGACTTCCACAAGGTTTGATTTGGAAAGCAGCTACGCTCAGCACTATAATAATGACATTGCACTAACAAACTTTGATTTGGAAACAGTACATCCACCATCTCTGATTTTGCTATCTCTGAGATGGAGTCAGTTTCTGTTAATTAGTATAAAGACTTTGACTTTAACGAGAGAACCAACAGAGTAACTGAGATGAAAGAAGGAAAGAAAAATGAAAATAGTTGGTGCTATAACCAAGGGAATACAAATAATGTCTACTATTAAAATCTGTTTTCTTCTTTTTACTTGCAAATGAATATGTAATGAATAAAGGTTACCAAATTAGTATAGAAATATCCTTTGTCACTCCACTTTATTCCTCCAGTGGTAATACAGATACATTGCATTTTATTGCACTTTCCTTCTTTGTGTTTCACAATCTGTTTTTGTTTGTTTTTACAAATTAAAGGTTTGTTGCTAATCTCTTGGTGCTGTTTTTCTAACAGTTTGTTCTCATATCCTATCGTTTGCCACATTTTGAAAATTATTTCAATATTTAACATTTTTTCACAATTGTTAAATCTGTTATAGTGATCTGTGATCAGCTATGCTTGAAATTATTACTGTAATTATTTTGTGGTGCAACAAACCAGACCATTTAAAACAGTGAATTGAATTGATAAATGTATTTGTTCTGACTGCTCATCAACGAATTGTTTCCCATCTTTCTTTGGTTTCTCGGTCATCCTTATTCTCTGAGGTACAACATTATTGAAATTAGGCCAGTTGAGAACTCTATAATGGCCTCCAAGCATTCAAGTAAAAGGAAGAAATATTTTGTGAAAACAAAAGTCAATCAATGTAGCAAAACTTGATTATTGTCTTATTTTAAGAAATTGCTACAGACATCTCAGGCTTTAGCAACTACCACCATGATCAGTCAGTAATTATCAACATTGAAGCAAGACACTCCATCAGCAGAAAAATTAGGTCTCACTAAAATCTCAGCTGATTATTAGCATATTTGATATTGTGAAAAGTGTGGCAATAAACATGTGTGTCCAGGTGTCTTTTTTGTAGAATGATTTGTGTTTCTCTGAGTATATTCCAAAAAGGAAAATGCTGGATCATATGGAAGGACAATTTCTAGTAGCTTTAGATATCATCACACTATTTACAATTGAGGTTGGACTAGTTAGCTCTCCCACCAACAATATAGAAGCATCCACAATAAAATATTTTTAAACTAAGGTATGTACATTTTTCTAGATATAATGCTGTTGTAAACTGAATACACTATAGTAAAGAAATAAAATTTTTATATGCACTGAAAAATAAAAAAATTGTGTAACTTGCTTTATGGAAACAGTGGCTTTATTGTGGTTTCTGGAACAAAGGTTTCAATATCTCTGAAGTATGCCTGTATTTTACACAAGTAGAGTATCAGTACCAAGAAGTTGACATTGTTAACAATCCATATAACTTTTTCGGGTTTTTTTATATACATACATTTGCTTGCATGTCTGTAATTGTAGGCAACTTTATTACATGTAAATTCATGTAACCACCACTCTCTAACTTCTGATTTTATGTTCTAGAATGTAATCTTTCATTTTGTTATTAAAGAAATGACAAGATTTTTAAAAATTGCATTATCTTACCACTTTAATTTTTTAAAGTTTGTTTAATAAATGAGAATTTTAAATTTTATTGAACACAAATTACATGTGAATTCTAGAGCTTGATTTATATTACTTTATTTCTATGTGTGTGTACATATAAGAAATTGTTACATCCATTCATTTATTTAATGAAAAAATAAGATCATGCAAATATGCCTAGGAGTAGAAAATCATTCAAGTTCCTCTTACTTCTGAATATACCTTTCCTAGAGTTAAAAAGATTCTGACCTCTTTTAAAATTAAGTAGTCAACTTCTACTGGTCATTCATTTCACTCATGGAACTTTTCTAATCGTTGACTTT
>NW_007260549.1:22499-49388 GCF_000164805.1 Carlito syrichta | reverse complement strand
TGATTATTTAGCATAGGGAGAAACTTATAAAGCCAGAGTGGAGAAAACATACCTCTTTTTCAAAATTTATTAATTTCAGCCCCTAATGTGCATCTTTCCTAAATAATAGGTGTGTGTACCACATGGGACTTAGTGCAAGGTGTAAGAACTTCATGGAAGACTTGTCAAGAGCTGGGCTGCAACTGTGGCTTGTCAACTTCTGTGTAGCTGGAAACAGTTCCTCTGTGGTGAGCTGGTGGGTGGCACTTTGGGGTTTTCTTCTAAAATAGCAAAACAAAGTCAACCGATTGGTAACTTCTTGAAGTCCCAAGCCCAAATAGTGTCACTAAGTATCAGTGAAGTGAAACTGAGCCTCTTTTTTGACCTTTAGACAAAAACGTCTACACAATCAAGCTCTACAGTCAGTATCTGCTGATATAATTTGAGAATAAGAATAGAAAAAAAAAAGAAAGAGAGGGACAGGAGAAGTAAAAGGAATACCTAACTAAGAATAGAAAGACACATAAATACCCAAGCAGAAGATAAAGAAATCAAATCAGTAAAATTCTGTCAGTCTAACCAACTTATCTTTTAACTCTTGTGACTAAACTTTTACTCACTGAGTGCTAAACAATTTACTCATTACTAAGTTACAGTAGTAGCCTAAAATAAATCTGAGATAAATATTTATAAAAAAAGAGAATATTGGCACAAGGTGGATGGTCCTTTTTAAATTTGTAATTTGTACTTGTTTGAAGTTAATTTTTGGAGGAGGAAATAATCTAACTCACTTCTTTTATTTTGTATGTGTGTGTGTGTGTGTGTGTGTGTGAAGGGGGTGGTTAGAGATGAGAAATATTTCACAGGAAGGTGTAAATACAAAGTAAGCATTATAATTTGATCGTAGCAAGGAAAGGATATTGATTATTCACTATATATGACCATCATGTTTATTATAATCTAGGTACACTAAGGGGTAGAATGATGTGAATAAATGCTCTCTCTTAAGATCGCTGTCTAATGAAAAGGTTAGAGGATTGCAGACCAATTTATTAATAACATAAAAGAGACACATGCAACATGCTCACACTCAGAGATAGTAAAGTCAGGTACCATAACTTAGCTTCATGAGACACAAATTATATCTCAGTTGAGAAAAACTTTATCATACTAAGGAATTTTATTTTAGCCTGTTAACATAGGATATTCAAAAACTCATATTCTCAATACTGCCTGTTATAATTTACATGTAATCTTTTTCCTGGTTATATAAACTTTCAGAGTCCTGAAAACTGAAAAAAGAAACAGAAATAACCAATGTCCTATTTACTTTCTCTCAGGTCCTTTAAATGTAGTTGATTCTCTTATGTTCCTCATGATTGACATGAAAGGTAAGTGAATGCTGAGTGTTGTTATTCCACCAAGAAAAAATGTAAGAATGTTTATCAACACAAGGAGGCATCCAAGAGAAATATCACATTTTGCAATTTTCTTTCTCACGTATTTGCAATGATATGCTGAATATTTTTCTACCACTTTTAATGGATTTGAATTGTTTTTTACTTTTCCCCATTTACACTCTATAAAGAATGGCATATTTTTCCATATATTGAAATTATAAGATTTTCCTAGAAACAAAGAAGAGAGATCTTTGATAGTAAAGCAAGGTTGATATTAGAATGAATTAAAATCAATATTTTTAAAATAGTCACCTTTGAAAAGATCTTTTATAATTGGATGATTAGATATTTTCCTATCTATTATGGTAACAAGCATCAATACATATTATTTTGAAAATACTAAATGACAGACACTCTTCTGAATGCTATAGATACAGCAACCCACAAAAGAAACAAAAATACTTGTTTTGTAGTCTTTTAACTCCATTACTGGAGTCCGAAAATAAGAACACGTGTGTAGGAGTGTTTATCAGGTGGAGAAATATGGCACAAAAAAGGGAGACTGGAAAAGCTGGGACTGGTGTAAAGTGTGATAATAAAATGTTAAATCTTACAGTAAGGAAGACCTCACTTTGAAAAAGATAACTGGGCAAAGGCATAAAAATGAATAAATGAACAAGTTGATCAGCTATAGAGGAAATACTGGACACTATAACATCACATTTAAGGGAAGTATCCCGTATTAACATAGTTTTTTTTTTGTGGAATAGACGTCCAAATGTTACAAACAAATATATAATATAATTTGAAGTGCTTCTTTATGCTAAATCTAGGTATATCAAGAAGAATGGCCATAATTTATCAATTCTTATATACATTTAAATTTTTAAAATATACATTTTGAAAATGTATATTATTGTTGACAAAATTTATATATCTTCACCTGAAAATAGGTCTCTGGACATTATGACTTTCTCACACATGATCTCTTGTGGTACTTACTGAAGGAATGTTTCCAATCACTTCTGCTATCTAAATTTTTATTGCCAATTTCTAAGGCACCACTAATACTGATGATAAAAATTCACAGCTGAAATCATGAAAATGTTGAGAACTACAACTGACATCATGAGAATGTTGAGAACTACATCTTTCGGTAGAAAAGATGTTTTCCATTAGTGCAAAAAAGGCCAATGTGTCCTGTGTTTGCTAAAGAAACTATTGGAATAAATGCTTCTGATATTGTACATGCTTATTGCACCACTGAAATGAAAGACAAACACCCTCAATTTTTGTATACATTTTTTTGTAATTTATCAGTGAGAAGCATGAATGTTAAGTAAAAAATTTAAGAGTAATTATTAACATGTATTTATGTATTAATAAATACCAAAAAATACTTGTGCGCCATGTATTATTAAAGTATTTTAAAACTAGATGTCATATAATACCCAGATTAATCTCATACATTTCTTATCATTCTCCCATGATTTTTAAAATTTCAAACATGTGCCATACACAGCATATTCATGTTTAATTAGTTACTGTCTCTCCAAGATTTTTAATCATAAAAAAAACCCAATGAGGTTTATTGTAAGACAAAACCTTATGTAAAGTCATGGCAGGCCCAGTATCTGAAACAAACATACACACACACAATAAGCTCAGATTTTTAAATGCTACATCCACTATTGTATGACAGAATTGATTTTCCATTCATAGAATTCCATATGTATAAAACAGTAGAGAAGTGAGAAAAACACACACACATACTATTGAACTTGCTTCTATGCCATTATTTCTCTGACAGGCCTGACAGAAAATGTAACTTGCAGGGAGAGATTTTAACTGCCTTGTTTACTTCTTTATCTGTAGTTCCTATAACAATGCCTAACCATTGCATATTTTTAAAATATATTTTATATATCTTATTCATGAGTGAATAAGATATATAAATGGAATTCAACAATGAGTAGGTTTGTTAAAATTGGGTGACAAATTAACTGAAGTTAGAATCAGCACAACTTTCTCACTAGTGTGAAGATATAGCATAAGTGGAGTAATTTAATGAGAATCGGGCACACAGAGAATCTGGAAAATACTGGCATAAAGAGAAATAAAGTGATGATTCAAATACAGACTATTAAGCACTCAAAACTGGCATGACCTTCTTTGCTCACTGTTTTGGTCAGACCTCAGTCATCAGGTCAGTACATAATGTATGTAAACTGTGTGGCTGACACATCATAGTGTAAGGTACGAGTATTTCCAACCGCTGAGTTGCTGCTGGTTGAAATAACAGCTAACGCCTATGCTAGTTTTGCTGTGACCATATGATACAGAGGATGAAGTGGCTGGGTAAAGGCCAGAGGAAATAGCATGTATGATGAAAATAAGATACTGCTGCAAATGGTAGTGGGAGTTGAAGCAGTGTACCTGGACACAGAGCAGGAGACAAAGCTGAGGCAAAACAGATGGAGACCAGAACTGAGGTTTATACTCATGCATACAGCTGGTCACTATCACTGGAACTGAATTATTTTTGCTATTCTGGCAAAAGTGACCAAGGAAACAACACCAAACTCAGAACCATGATGATATTTGCCTATTAAAGGTTGAAAAAAGTTAAACACAAAGAAAAACAATATGAGGATCATAAAATATTGACTGAATTGTAAATATTAAGCTCATATTTTTACCTGGGATTTTCTTTTGACAGAGTGCTTAGAGATAGTATATTTTGTAGGTGAAAATGATGAAAAAAGACAAAAGAAAAAACTCATGCTGCCATAAAGATGTCACATAATACTGTGCAAAAAATTATCATAAAATTTGTGGACACAAGAAGTACTTTGTAAAAATTTTATTTTAGATTCAGTGGTTACAAGTGCATGTTTGCTACTTGGGTATACTGTATAATGCTGGAAACGTAAAGAAAAGGATTGTTTGGCCCCATGTTACTCCTGAATCCTTATTATGAAGAACAGGAATGGCAACAGAAAGTTATCAAGACAGACATAAAGACAATTCAAATGGGAGGAAAAGAAAGCTAGAATAGAGCAAAAATAATTACTGGAGTAAAGGTGACTCAAACAGCCATGATTTTGCAGATGTTTATAAAAGAGGCAACCCAATCTTATCAGTAGCAAGACTCTGCACCTAAGTGTCAGTTTTAGCAAGAATACACTCTAAAAGTAAGAACTTATTTTATAAATAACAGTAAAGTACATTTGAAAATGAGGAAATGGTATGCAAATCCAAGTTAACATGTGACATTGCTAGAATGGTACACTAGAATCTTCAATAGAGTCAGTAAATGAAGAAAAATTTAGCAGAAATAGATCAGAAATCATTTTTATACAAAATGTTTTCTCAGCAATTTTTAAAAAACTTTAAACTGAAAATTTAATGATGCATAAGAAATGAGTAGAGTTCTCAATTTCTTTCTTTCTTTTTTTTTTTTTTTTGAGTTGGAGTCTCACTGTTGCCCAGACTAGAGTGCAGTGGCCACTCCCGGCCACCGCATCCTCGACCTGCTGGTCTCCGGCGATCCTGCCGACTCAGCCTTCCGAGTAGCCGGAATTACAGGCGCTACCACGCCCGGCTGATTTTTTGATTTATTGTAGAGATGAGGTCTCGCTGCCCAGGCAGGTCTCGAACCCTCGGGCTCAGGCAATCCACTCACCTCAGCCTCCCAAAGCGCGGGATTACAGGCTGAGCCACCGAGCCCGGCCTCAATTTCTTATCTAATATCCAAGAGAAGAAACTTATTTAGAGGTTCATAAGTTTTTATTTTAAAATATAGATGCATAAACATATATGAATTAACAGTCTCAGAAGAATGTGATGATTCATCCTATCCCCAGGGGAATTAATATTTCTACAGCAAAGTGTATAAAACAAAAACTGTAAATAGCTTAGTTCAGGTTTTGAAACCAAACTCATGAAAACATTTTATTTATAGATATTTGATTTTTGCATCGTGGATGCAAAATTACATCTCTCATGTTAGTATATGGATTAAAATATACTTCATTCTTTCTTCAAAAATGTTTTGAATTCTCATTGAATTCTCATTGAATTCTCAAGAATTCTCCCTCACTGAATTCTTCCACATGTGGTTTTGAACTGATAGTTTATCTGATTGATAAAAACTACATACATGATATAGTAAAGGGACTGTCATGCAGATTTGACAAGATAAGTTAACAGACTATTTTGTTAACTGATATTGCTTCTGATTGAGTGGGAGAAGCATTTTTCTCCAAATAGTGTGATTTTAGGCCTTGGTAGATTTGATTTCCTCTGTGTCATTTTCCTCCATGTCCTCCTGGTTTTGCTTGCCCTACTTGTATCTCAAGGTGCTGACTCCTGCATCATATATTTCACTGTTTCTGTGGTCAACAGCTTCAGCTAGGTTCAGTCAGTGGGAGCCACTGGGTTGTGATTTGGAAGGTGAGAAGACGGAATTAGCCTAGTGTTTCTCTTTCCTCAGTCTGCTTCAGGTTTTATCTCTTTCACAGGCCATACATGCTATGTGTATTTTTTTTAAAGTATTTTATTGTGATTAGAACACAACATGAGAGCTACCCTCTTGACAGATTTTTATGTGTACAATACAATATTGCTAACTGTAGGCAAATGAGGTACAGCAGACCTCTATAACGTCCATGAGCTAGACTATTTTAGATATCTTGTATATGTGAACTCGTAGTATTTGTCCTTCCTTCGTGTTGTATGGTTTTTAGCTTCTCTAAACAGCAACTGTCTCCTTTTCCCAGCTCCCAAAATGCACCATTCACTGTGGTTCCAGTGCCCATCAAGAGTTCTTGTGAATCTACCTGCGCCAGTGGTGCCTCTCGCTCTGAGCATGGTACCAGCTTTCTGTTTTTTCTTATCTTTGAATTGTATTCTTTCGCCTGCTTAACTTCTAAGATTCTAAAACTGTCTTGTAAAAACCTTCCAGTATTAGCGTCCCCCCTTAACCCATGTAATGACCTGGTGTGGAATTTGTTTTCCTTTCTGTACATTCAGCAATACATAAACCTACATTAAACAGAATAATAAAAAAAAAGGTACCACACTCTGTTTCCTTGACAATTTTTATCTTTATTTTCTACCCTACTTCCTCTCAATCGTTCACTTGTAATTTTCAAAAGACAGTGTTAACCAAATGAAAAGATAACTTACAGACTGAGAGAAAATGTTTTCAGATGACATACCTGCTAAATGATTTAATTGCAAAATATACATATTGTGCTTACAACTACACAATATGAAAAACATTAAATGAGCAAAAAAATGGGAACTGACCCGTCATCATATAAAATATACAGAAAACAAATATATAAATGAAACATCATATATCATTGGGGAATTGCAAATTAAATCAATATTGAGATGTCTTTACACTAGAATGAGTAAAATATTTTATTATATTAACTCATTTTGTGGAACCAGTATCACCCAAAATGAGAAGAGGACACAACAGAAAAATAAGACTACAGGCCAATATTCTTGATGAACACAAATGCAAAATTTTCAATAAAATACTAGCAAACAGCCAATCCTTTTCTTATAGTATTGCAGTGGGGAAGGGGGTACACCTCATCAACACAGGTACTTGCACAATGAATATTTATATGCCTAATCCTGAAATGTACCCCATGATTTTAAAATAAAAAAATTTAAAGTTAAAAAAAACTAGCAAAATGAATTCAGTAATCCACCATGACCAAATGGAGGTTATTCCAGGATTCAAGGATGGTTGAACATATACAAATCTGTAAATGTGATTCACTACATAAACATAACTAAATACAAAAACTATATGATCATCTCAAGTGATGCAAAGAAGGCATTCAATAAAATTCAACATATCATCATGATAAAAAACCTTCAACAAACTAGGCATTGAAGGAATATATCTTAGAATAATAAGAGCCATATGACAAACCAATAGCCTATATCATACTTTATAGAGAAAAGTTGAAAATATTCCACCAGAGAACTGGACCAAGACAGGGTTGCCTACCTAGAAAGCCCTCAAGACTTCTTCAAAAGGCTTCTAGACCTAATAAAAGACATGAAGTCTCAACATACAAAATCAATGTGAAAACATCGGTGGCATTTCTGCACACAAATAACACTCAAGCCAAGAAACAAATCAAGGGCTCAATCCCATCTGTAATAGCCACAAAAAATTAAAAATACCGGGGAATACAATTAACTAAGTAGGTGAAAGGTCTCTACAAGGAGAACTACAAATCACAGATACAAGAAGTTGTAGACAACAGAAACACATAGAAGTATATCCGATATTCATGAATTTCAAAAGTCAATATTGTTAATATGACTATACTGCTCAAAGCAATCTACAGATTTAATGCAGTCCACGTCAAAATATCAACAGTCATTTTTCACAGAATGAGAAAAAAATTAAAAGTTTATGTAGAACCAAAAAGGAGCCCAAATAGCCAGAGAAATCCTTAGTAAAAAAAAGAATAGATGCAGAGACATTCCACTACCTGACTTCAAATTATGCTGTAAGATTATATTAACTAAAGTAGCACAGCCATATAGATAAATGGAATAGAACAGAGAATCCAGAAATAAAACCACAAACTTACAACCAACTGATCTTTGACAAAGCTGGCAAAAATAAACAATATGAAGAATCTGCAATGAACTCAAACACTCACATGAAGATAACAATCATATCAAAAAGTGGACAAAGGAAATGAATAGACAATTCTCAAAAAACACATACACATGGGCATCTAAAATGAAAAATGCTCAGCATCACTAATCATCAGACAAGTGAAAATTAAAACCATAACAAAATATGATCATAATGGCTTATATCAGCATAATGACTATTATTTAAAAGTCATAGCAAAACAGTTGTTGGCATGGTTTCAGAGAAAAGGGAACACTCATTCATTATTGGAGGAATTGTCAACTGTTCAACCTCTATTGAAAACAGTATAGAGATTTCTCAAAGAACTAAAAATTGAAATACCATTTAACCCAGCAATCCTATTAGAGATGTACCCAAATGAAAATAAGTCATTATATAAGAAATATACCCGCACATATATGTTCATTGAAACATTATTCACAATATTACAATTTTGAAAACAACCAAAGTGCCCTCCAACAATTGACTTGATAAAGAAGTTGTGTTACCAGTACACTGTGGAATTCTATGCAGCCATGAAAAAGAAGAAAAATCATGTCCTTTGCAGTAACATGGATGGAGCTTAAGAAGATCATCCTAACTCACCTAACTCAGAAACAGAAAACCAAATAACATATATTCTCACTTAAATATGGGAATTAACTGACCACAAAGATATCAGTAATAGATAATGGAGATATCAATAAGGGGGGAGGTGGGAAGGAGGATTCGTGTCCACAATTTACCTATTGGATACAATATTCACCATCTGTGGAATGATCCACTTGAGACTCAATCCTCACCCCTACACAATATGATCATGTAACAAATATGTGCTTCTACCCCCTGCTCAGAAAAAGAAAAATAATTTAGTAAGTTATAGATCTAGGAAGCCATGTGCTACATATGTCATTCTTAAAATGACAGAATTTAGAATTAAGATAAAAAGTATAAACTGTAAAGTCTTTAATAAAAAGACAGAGTGAGTAGGGGGAGAAAATTGCCAAGAACACAGGGATAAGATAATAATCTGAAACAATCCTCCACCTTACCACCTCACAAAGAGTGGGTAGGATGTCTAAAACAGCATTAATTAAATTGTTTCTTCATCATAATTAAAGTCCAATAGGTCACTCACTGTGGCTCATGCCTGTAATCCCATCAAGTTTTGAAGGCTGGAGGGTGAATCAACTGAGCCCAGAAGTTTGAGACTAGCCTAGGTAACAGAGCAAGAAAGTCTCTGCAAAAAAAAAAAAAAAGCCAAGCGTAGTACTGCACACCTGTAGTCCCTCATACTCAGGAGGTGGAGTTGGAGGATCCCTTGAGTCCAAGAGTTTGAAGTTGTAGTAAGTCATTATTGTGTCAGTGCATTTCAGTCAGGTTCAAAGAGTGAGACCAAAAGTCAAAAACAACAACAAAAATATTGGAAGATAATTATAGTTCACTTTATAAACTCTTTACAGAGAAAGCATATATCATTTCATTTTATAAACACTTTAAGAGAGAAAGCATTTAACATTTCATTGATAAAAATAATGAAATGCAGCACTGATTGGTAACAAAATATATTAGAAAAATAAGAATATTATAAAATTGCTTCAATATGAGAAAGTTATAATAATTCCTAAGCATAAATAAAATGTTTTTAACAAATGAGGAATGATATGCATAGAACTTTTATTGTACCTATTTAACATTAGAAATAAACCCCTAAATGTGAAAATAAATTTTAAAAAATCATGGTACCTGGAGATACATCAAAAATGTGATCATTTACAGATAAAATAGCCATTTGTAATGATAATGCAAAAAAGTCCACTATATTTGAAATAATAGATTTAATGACACAATTGACAAAGTAAATAAATGTAAGATTACATGCAAACATCAATTGCATTTTTACCTATAGCTGCAAAATTTTTAAAAGGAAATTTTGAAATAAGTAGGCCATTGTCAAAAGCATGAATGGGAAATACTTAGGTTCTTGTATGAGCTCAAAACGAACATATACAAAATGTGATAGTGAGAAATTAAAGAATAATATATTGAAAGACATAACAAAATATTGATTGAAAAGTCAACAGTAAATAGCTTAATCTTCTAAAATCACATTAGAAGTTAAATGCATCCCCAAACATAATTCCAGGAGAGTTCTTTTATTAGTTTAATTAATTAATTAATTATTTTCATGTCAGAAAGGTAATATGTGGACATCATAACAAGGCTAGGGAGACACATCTCACACATACATGCAGAAAACTGGTCATATCATCATGTTTATGAGCTACAAATGATCAAGGATTTTTCTTTTCTTTTTGTTTTTTGAGTTGGAGTCTCACTCTGTCGCCTCGACAGTCCCTTTACTATATCATGTATGTAGTATCTACCAATTAGATAAACTATCAATTTAAAACCACATGTGGAAGAATTCAATGTGGGAGGAAAAATGTTTTGAAGAAAGAATGAAGTATATTTTAATCCATATACTGACACGAGAGATGTAATTTTGTATACACGATGCAAAAATCAAATATCTATAAAAAAAATGTTTTCATGAGTTTGGTTTCAAAACCGGAACTAAGCTATTTACAGTTTTTGTTTTATACACTTTGCTGTAGAAATATTAATTCCCCTGGGGATAGGATGAATCATCACATTCTTCTGAGACTGTTAATTCATATATGTTTATGCATCTATATTTTAAAATAAAAACTTATGAACCTCTAAATAAATTTCTTCTCATGGATATTAGATAAGAAATTCAGAACTCTACTCATTTCTTATGCATCACTAAATTTTCAGTTGAAAGCTTTTTAAAAATTGTTGAGAAAACATCTTATATAAAAAAGGATTTCTGATCAATTTCTGCTAAATTTTTCTTCATTTACTGACTGTATTGCAGATTCAAGTGTACCATGCAAGAAATGTCACATATTAACTTGGATTTGCATACCATTTCCTCATTTTCAAATGTGCTTTACTGGTATTTATAAAATAAGTTCTTACTTTTAGAGTGTATTCTTGCTAAAACTGACACTGAGGTGCAGAGTCTTGCTACTGATAAGATTGGGTTGTCTCTTTTATAAACATCTGCAAAATCATGGCTGTTTGAGTCACCTTTACTCCAGTAATTATTTTTGCTCTATTCTAGCTTTCTTGTCCTCCCATATGAATTGTCTTTATGTCTTTCTTGATAACTTTCTGTTGCCATTCCTGTTCTTCATAATAAGGATTCAGGAGTAACATGGGGCCAAACAATCCTCTTCTTTACGTTTCCAGCATTATACAGTATACCCAAGTAGCAAACATGCACTTGTAACCCCTGAATCTAAAATAAAAATTTTTAAAAGTCCTTCTTGTGTCCACAAGTTTTATGATAATTTTTTGCACAGTATTATTTGACATCTTTATGGCAGCATGAGATTTTTCTTTTGTCTTTTTTTGTCATTTTCACCTACAAAATATACTATCTCTAAGCACTCTGTCAAAAGAAAATCCCAGGTAAAATGTCATAAAAAATATGAGCTTAATATTTATAGTTCAGTCAATATTTTATGATCCTCATATTGTTTTTCTTTGTGTTTAACTTTTTTCATCCCTTAATAGGTAAATATCATAATGGTTCTGAGTTTGGTGTTGTTTTCCTTGGTCACTTTTGCCAGAATAGCAAAAATAATTCAGTTCCAGTGATAGTGATCAGCTGTGTGCATGAGTATAAACCTCAGTTCTGGTCTCTGTCTGTTTTCCCTACGCTTTGTCTCCTGCTCCTTGTCCAGGTACACTGCTTCAACTCCCACTACCGTTTGCAGCAGTATCTTATTTTCATCATACATGCTATTTCCTCTGGCCTTTACCCAGCCACTTCATCCTCTGTATCATATGGTCACAGCAAAACTAGCATAGGCGTTAGCTGTTATTTCAACCAGCAGCAACTCAGCGGTTGGAAATACTCTGTACCGTACACTAATGATGTGTCACCCACACAGTTTACACACATTATGTACTGATCTCTTGACTGAGGTCTGACCAAAACAGTGAGCAAGGAGGGTCATGCTAGTTTTGAGTGCTTAATAGTCTGTATTTGAATCATCACTTTATTTCTCTTTATGCCACTATTTTCCAGATTCTCTGTGTTCAATTCTCATTAAATTACTCCACTTATGCTATATCTTCACGCTAGTGAGAAAGTTGTACTGATTCTAACTTCAGTTAATTTGTCACCCAATTTTAACAAAACTACTCACTTTTGAACTCCATTTATATATCTTATTCACTCATGAAAAGGATAACTATTTGAAAAATATGCAGTGGTTTAGGCATTGTTATAGGAACTAAAGATACAGAAGTAAACAAGGCAGCTAAAATCTCTCCCTGCAAGTTACATTTTCTGTCAGGCCTGTCAGAGAAATAATGCCATTAAAGCAAGTTCAGTAGTACGTGTGTGTGCTTTTCTCACTTCTCTACTGTTTTATGCATATGGAATTCTATGAGTGGAAAATCATTTCTGTTGTACAATAGTGGATGTAGCATTTTTTAAATCTGAGCTTATTTTGTGTGTGTGTGTATGTTTGTTTCAGATACTGGGCCTGCCATGACTTCATATGAAGTTTTGTCTTATAATAAACCACATTGGGTTTTATTGATGATTAAAAATCTTGGAGAGACAGTAACTAAATAAACAAGAATATGTGTGTTCATGTACGCAAGCATACATGTAACAAAACTGCTGTTGCATACTTTGAATTTCTACCAATAAAAGACACCACAATAATTTTTCTTACTTTAATATA
This sequence comes from Carlito syrichta, assembly GCF_000164805.1. Classification (NCBI taxonomy): domain Eukaryota; kingdom Metazoa; phylum Chordata; class Mammalia; order Primates; family Tarsiidae; genus Carlito; species Carlito syrichta. The sequence continues at coordinate 36,540 of NW_007260549.1, read as the reverse complement.
TTGCTTAATATATTCGTTTTGTTTTTAAAATTAAGGATCATAAGAAAAATATATCTGTGATTTAAAAATTAATAAAATCTGTTAAAATGTTTTTTTTGTTGTTGTTGAGTTGGAGTCACACTCTGTCGCCCAGACTGGAGTGCAGTGGCCACCCCGGCCACCGCAGCTTCAACCTGCTGGCTCTCGCAATCCTTCTGCCTCAGCCTTCCAAGTAGCTGGAACTACAGGTGTGCGCTACCAGCCCGGCTAATTTTTTTTGATTTATTGTAAAGATGAAGTCGTACCAAGTTGTCCAGGCGGGTCTTGAACCTGTGGGCTCAGGCCATCCACTTACCTCAGCCTTCCAAAGCGCGGGATTACAGGCTGAGCCACTGAACTTGGCTAAAATGATTATTTATATTAATATTATTTATTCTGTTAGAAACCTCTGGACTTCTGTCACTTCCAATATGGACTGGAGTCTCAGCAACAGTGCTCATCTGTGGTTGTCTATAAATTACTCAATTTTCAAACTTAAGTAAATGTTTTAAATGTGGCATATGGGAGAAAAAGCAAAACGAAAAATTCAAAGAATAATATGAATAAGTTTAAGATGAAATATAAACATGAAGAAAAAATTTTAAAGTTAGTAAAATGTTGCTGTAATTTTTTAAAAAATGGACTACAGTAGGTTCCCCTTATTTGCAGTTTCATTTTCTGTGGTTTCAGTTATGCAGGATTAACCACAGCCAAAATTTTAGAAACAATTCATGATTTTTAAATTGTGTACCATTCTGAGTATTATGATTCATTCTTTTGTAGTAAGGATTCGTCCCACCTGGGACATGAATCATTGCTTTGCCAGAATATCTACACTTTCTATATTAGTACCTATTAGTCACTTAGTAGCTGTCTCAGTTATCAGATGAAATGTCTTGCCATGGTGGTGCTTCTATTCAAGGCATCCTTAGTCTACTTAATAAGGGCCTCAAATACAAAAGTAGTGATGTAGGAATATTGTTATAATTATTCTTTTATATTATGGTTATTGTTAATCTCTTGTATAAGCATAATTTGTTAGTAAACTTTATCATAGTTTTGAATGTATAGGAAAAACAAAGTTTATATAAGGAGTGGTACTATCTGTGGCTTCAGGCATCTAATGGAGTCAACGTCTCCCACCAGGGTAAGAGGGAACTATTGTATTCAGTTTTTCTTAATAACCAATTCTTAATAATATTATATAAAACACACCGCAATCTGGTTTCATAGTATTCATTTTTGCAATGCATGGGAAAATGCTCTTGGTTTCAGGCAATAATCCTCCAAAATATTACAGAATTAATTCTTTATTACAATGTAGGAGAATCTAATCCTGGTTAATGTATCCCTGTAATACTAGACTCATATCCACTTGAGACACATAGGTATGGACCTTCATAAATATATAGTTTTAAGCATATGTTTTAGAATTAAAGCACCTGTTTTGAGTCAATTAGGTAATTTAATATTTTATAAAACAAATAATATTATGGTTGCATGAGTCTGAAAATAAATTATGTTGTGTGTTGTAATATTTAAAAAATTTTCCAAGCCAATTATTGAATTATAAAACATACCACAAGTACAGAAATGATTGGTTTGGGGTCTGGATCTTTTTGCTGAACATTATATTTGTGGCATTCAGCCTTTCTGTATGCTGCATGTTATGTGAGTTGGTTTATATAAAATATCAAGAATAGGTAAACTCATAGAGGAAAAAAGTGGAACAGTGGTTTCCGGGTTTGGAGAAGGTTGGAATAAAAAGGGACCACTAATTGCTACAGTGTCTCTTTCCATGGTAGTGATGGTTGTAACCGTGAATATACTAGTAATGTTAAATAAATAAAATTTATGCTATGTATAGGACAACTCAATAAAGCTGTTAAAAAAAGAAAAAGAAAAAGCCAGATTCGGTGGCTCAGCCTGTAATCCCTCACTTGGGGTGGCTGAGGTGAGTGAATTGCCTGAACCCGAGAGTTGGAGACCCACCTGGGCAGCATGGCGAGATCTTATCCCCACAATAAATCAAAAATTAGCTGGGCATGGTAGCGTGCACCTGTAGTTCCAGCTCCTTGGAAGGCTGAGGTGGAAGAATCGCCGGAGCCCAGCTGGTTGCGGCTTCTATGTTCATCAAGGATATTGGCTTGTAATTCTCTTTCTTTGTTGGATCTTTAACCAGTTTGGGTATTAATGTCATGTTAGTCTCATAAAATGTTTTGAGGATGATTCCATCTTTCTTGATTGCCTGGAAGACTTTCAAAAGGATTGATATCAATTCCTCCTTGTAAGTTTTGCAGACTTCTGCTGCTGGGAAGCTATCTAGTCCAGGACTTTGTTTTTTGTAAGTAGTTTTCTTATGACATAGTTGATTTCATGGGTTGTTATTGGCCTACTTAGGGTCTTGATTTTACCTTGTTTCAAACTGGAGAGGTTGTGTGTTGTCAGAAAGTCCTCAATTTCATTTACATTTTCAAGTTTGTTTCCATACAGGTGTACATCGTAATGTCTGGTAATCTTTTGTATTTCTTCAGGTTTAGTTATGACTTGATCTTTGCATATCTGATTGTGCTTATATGGGCTTTTTCTTGGTCAGTTTAGCTAGGGTTCCATCAATTTTGTTTATGCTTTCAAAGCACCAGCTTTTTGTTTCATTGATTTTTGGTATTTTATTTTTGTCTTCTCAAATGTTCCAAATTTGAACTTCTATTTTGGTGATCTGGATTCTTCTGCTGAAGTTAGGGTTTTGATTGTCATACTTTTTCTGCTTCCTTAGGTGATTTGTTGAGTCATTAACTTGTGATCTTTCTATTTTGTTCATGTATGTTCATAGAGATATGAATTCCTCTCTTAATATTGTTTTTATGGCATCCCAGAGATTTTGGTAAGAGCTTTCTTTGTTTTCATTTGTTTACAGGAATCTTCTAATTTTGTTTTGATTTCCATGTTGACCATGAGTTGTTTAGCATCATGCTGTATAATGTCCATGCCATTGTGGGTTTGGGGGGAACTTTGTTGGCATTGATATATATTTTTATTGTGCTGTGATCTGACAAGGTGCATGGCAGAATTTCAATCACATAGAATTTGCTTATGCTTGATTTTTGGTCAAGGATGTGGTCAATCTTAGAGTATGTTCCATGTGATCATGAGTAGAATGCACATTCTATGGTGGAATGTTCTATAGTTATCAGTTAAATCCATTTGTTCAAGCATCATGTTGAGATTCTGGTTCTCTTTGTTGATTTTTTGTCCTGATAATCTCTCTAGGGTTCTGCATGGGGTATTTAAGTCCCCGGCTATGAGAGAGTTAGACTCAATATTGTTTTTTAGTTTACCTAGAAGCTGCTTTATGAAAGCTGGTGCTCCTATGTTGGGTGCATATATGTTTAGGATGGATATTTCTTGTTGATGGATTGAATCTGTTACCATTATATAGTGACCTTCTTTATCATTTTTGAATTTTTGATAGCTTAAAAGGTATTTTGTCTGATATTAAGAGCGTGACTCCTGCTTTTTTGTGTGTTCCATTTGCCTGAAATTTTGCTTCCCATCCTTTTACTTTGAGTCTGTGAGTGTCCTTTCTGGTGAGATGAGTCTCTTGGAGACAATATTTTGTTGCTTCATGATATTTTATCTATTTCACCATTGTATGTCTTTTCAGTGGTGAATTTAGTCTGTTCACAATCATGCTAATTATTGAGATTTAAGAGTTTATCCTGATCATGAGGGTCTTATAGAGTTTGTGGTTGTTGCTTTTTGTTTATTTACTTGTTGTTCTTTAGATTTTTGAGTTGATTTATATGTGTTTCAATTTTTTTCCTGCATTCTTGGGAAAGGTGTTATCATTCTTTTTTTTTTTCCTTTCTTTTGTGTTTAATACTTCCTCATGTGTTTCTTGTAGAGTTGGTCCATGTTCCTTTTGACTGCTGCCTTAACTATCAACTCCGGTCTTCAGCCCCTCTCATTTGCTCTCACCGCAGGCTGATATGGTTGCTCTATGTGTGGGACAAATGCCCCACAAACTAGTGTGGGAGGAGGATGACCAGATCTAAATTCACTGGGCTTGCTGCTGCTGCAACTAACAAGTCTCCCACTCTGATTTGACATGTCTGTGCTTGTTCTAGCATGGGGGAAGGGCCTTTATCTTCCCAGTCCAAAGTTGGAAGGGCATCTCTCTCTCAGGGGTCCAGATTAGGACTGGACAGAGAAGGGTGGGAAAATTCAGTTCTTGGCCTGGTCCTGGGACTGAGAAGATGGTGCCAGTCAAGGTCTCATCACCTGCAGCAGGGCTCTATTCCAGATTTGCAGGCACTGCCCTCTCCTGCCATTTCCATGGTTCCTCCAGCTGACTTGTGCCAGGTCTGCTGCAACAGGTGGTGATTTGGGCCAGGTGCCAGGTGGTGAGGAGCAGCTTCTTTTTGCTGCCTTCTCTCAAGAGAGTCCCTAGAACAGCAGACAATCCTGTCCACTAGTTGCTCCAATATCCAGGCGGTGGTGGGTTAAAGTTACTTCCAAAAGACAGTCCCAGCTGCATGAGTCCAAGTATCCCTTCAGATGAACTTTCACTCACTCACCAGCACACACTTACTCATGCAGAGAGTCTTTATGGACACTCATGTTTGCAGAGACTCTCACACTCTGACCTTTTCTGTCACCATCTTGCCTCCGTCCCCCTCATCAATTTCATTTTTTATGTATAGCAGCAAAAATTTCAAGGGAAACTTTTCAAATAAGGAGGCCATTTACAAAAGCATAAATGAGAGATATCTATATTCATGTATAACTTCAAAATTGAATAATACAAAATGTAATAGACAGAAATTTGAGAATATGTAATATATTGAAAGTCATAGCATGATATTGATTAGAAAAGGAAACAGTAAATCAGCTTAATCTTTAAAACTTACATGAGAGATTAAATTAATCCCAAATGAAATTCAGGTGATTTTTTTTCTTAATTAATTAATTTTTATTTTGATGTCAGACAGGTAATATAAGGATCTCATAACATGTTTAGAAAGATACATTATATATGCACGTGAAAAAACAAAGCAATCGCCATGCTTATGAACTATAAAAAGATTGAGAGATTTTTGTTAACAGTTTTATTGAGATATTATGACCATAGCATAAATTTCATTCATTTAAAATTTCTAGTATATTCACAGTTACAACTATAACCTGTATCAAAAAGAAATACTATCAATTAGTGGTCATTTTATATTCAAACCTCCCCTAAGCCCTGGGCAACTACTGTTACACTTACTGTCTCTATGGGTTTACTATTCTTGGTATTTAATATAAGTCAACTCACATCAATGAAACTTTTAAAAAGGTTGAATGTCACAAATATTATGTTTAACAAAAACAGCCAGATGCAAAGCCAATGATGGTGGTGTATATTATACTTCAATAACTGGTTTGGAAAATTTTAAATATTACAACACATAACATAATCCATTTTCAGACTCACGCAGTCATAATATTATCTCCATTTTATGAAATATAAAATTACCTAAGGAAATCCAAACTCAGCTGCTTTAATTCTAAAGCATATGCTTACAACTAGATATTTGTGAAGATGCACACCTATGTGCCTCAAGCGAATCTGAGTATAGCACTACACAGTTCCGTTGACCAGGGTCTGATTCTTCTACTCTGTAATGAATAAAAATCAGTAATTCCACTATATTTTGGAGAAATAATATATAAAAATGAACATTTTTCTATTATTGTAAGTACCAATATCATGAATACAGAAAATGATACTTTATTTTATTTTTTATTTTTATTTATTTATTTATTTTTGAGTTGGAGTCTCACTCTTTCACCCAGACTGGAGTGCAGTGGCCACTCCTGGCCACTGCAGCCTCGACCTGCTGGGCTACAGCAATCCTTCTGCCTCAGCCTTCCACGTAGTTGGAACTACAGGTGCACACTACCACACCCGGCTAATAGTTTGAATTATTGTAGAGATGAGGGCTCGCCAAGTTGCCCAGGCAGGTCTTGAACCTGTAGCTGGAACTACAGGCATGCGTTACCATGCCCAACTGATTTTTTGATTTATTGTAGAGATGAGGTCTCTCTGCCCAGGCGGGTCTCGAAACCGCGGGCTCAGGCAATCCACTCACCTCAGCCTCCCAAAGGCGCAGGATTACAGGCTGAGCCACCGAACCCAGCTGAAAATGATATTTTAATATGTTAGAAAGAGTTGGTTACTAAGGAAAACTTAATACAGTAGTTTCGTCTTACCCTGGTGGGTGGTATTAAACCAAGTGGATGCCTAAAATCACAGATAGTACCAATCCCTACATAAAGTATGTTTTCCCTATACAAACAAACCTCTGATAAAGTTTACTTACAAATTATGCTTACACAAGAGATTAACAATAACCACAATATAAAATAATAATTATAACAACATGCCTACATTACTCTTGAATTTGGGGTCCTTATTAAGTAGACTAAGGATGACTTGAACACAAGCAAAACCTTGGCAAGACATTTCATCTGATAACTGAGTCAGTTACTAAGTGATGAACAGGCAGTAGCTTAGAGAGTGTGGATACTCAGGACAAAGCAAGGATTCATGTCCCAGGTGGGACAAATCCTTACTAAAAAAAATTGATCACACTACTCAAAATGGTACACAATTTTAAAAGCATGCATTGTTTATTTCTAAAATTTTTCTTTTGATATTTTTGACTGTGGTTGATCCTGGGTAACTGAAACCATAGAAAATGAAATTGCGAATAAGGAGGACCTGCCATGGTTTATTTTTAATATTTATATCAACATTTTACTAAATTCAAAATTTTTCTTCATGTCTATAATTCATCTTAAACTTATTCATATCATTCTTTGAATTTCTCCTTTTTATGTTTCCTTTTCTATATGCACCATTCAAAAAATCTTACTTAAATTTGAAAATTGATCCATTTATTGTCATCCATGTATGATCACTGCTGCAAGAGACTCCAATCCATACTGGAAGTGATAGGAAGTCCAGAAATTCCTAACAGAATACAGAATTTTCATGCAAATAATGATTTTGACAGATTTCATTTGTCTTGCAAATCACAGGTGGCATATTTTTTATAGGATCCTTGATTTTAAAAACAAGATGAATATATTAAACAATATATTGCAGTATAAGAATTATTGTAGTGCCAATTCTTTTGTCATAAATATAAAGGAATACAAGAACAATTTTGTTACATGTATGTGGTCCAGTAATTAGGTTTGTGATCCATCTTAGAAAAAGCACTACATACCTCATTGCTGAATATCACTATGGTCACCTTTGAAGTTCTTCCCTTGGAAAGTTATACACTGATGCAAGTGCCTAGTCCAGCCATCAAAGCAACTTTGAAACTTGTTTTCGGAAATGGCCATTAGAGTTGTTATTATTATTTGTTAAGTTCTGTCAAGGAAGTTTGCGAACTTGCCACGTACACTTCCTTTGGCAGCACTGCATAGATAACTGTATTGGAATACCCTCCTTGCTCATCTGACTGGCCCCAGCGATTTTTTTTTATTTATCCAAAGTTAAAGGAAATATTAAAGGGAAGACATTTGATGACGTAAGAAATAATATGGTCTATTCTCAAATACAAAATTACTGAGAGCTAAAATGACTAAAAAACAGTTGTGCTTTGCTAAACAAGATGAAAAGAATAGCTGATCTGCTTGGAAGATTAACTATTGTAACCACAAAATTCCTGGCTCCTTGGTCTTCTATCTGACTCCAGACAAAGAGTAGGGTTCCCTGTTTCCCACAATGACATGCAGGATATCAAGGATCATATGATGACAGCTCTGATGGCCATTCTAGATAGAGTTCCCAGATGTGTTGGTGGGTGACTAGGTGCCGGCATTGGTGTATACCATGCCAAGGGAAGTACTTCAAAGGTGATTGTAGTGATATTCAGCAATGAGGTATTTAGTACTTTTTCTAGGATGCGTTCAAAGATTTAATTGTCAGACCTTGTATACTCCCTGATTAAGTCTGGGCTTTTAGTGTAACTGTCATCCAAATAATGTCCTTTGTACCCATTAAGTAATTCCTCACCCTTCATTCCCCTCTCACCCTTCAGCGTTTTCAATTTCTATCATTCTTCTTTTTATGACAATGTGTACTCATAAATTTTAAGTGAGGACATGGTATTTGACTTTCCATTTCTGAGTTATTTCACTTAAAATAATGTCCTTCCCCTCTATCCTTGTTATTGTCAAGTCACGATTTCATTGTCTTTATGGACATGCAATATTTTATTGTATGTGTGTGTATGTGTGTGTACATGTGTGTGTTCATAACACATTGCTATCCAATCATTTGTTCCTGGACACTTAAGTTGATTCCATATCTTTGAAATTGCAAATAGTGCTGCAATAAACATATGAGTGCATGTGTCTTTGTAATATGATTTATTTTCACTTAGGTATACCCAGTAGAGTAGTAGTTCTATGCTAGTTCTGTTTTTAGAACTTTGAAAAATCTCCAAACTCTTTTTCATAGAGATTGTACACACTTAACGTTCCCTCCAACAATGTACAAGCATTATCTTTTCTGCACATCCTCGCCAACATCTGTTATTTTTGACTTTTTAATGATAGCCATTCTGATTGGTGTAAGATGATATATCATTGTGGTGTTAATTTTTATTTATCTGATGGCTAACAAGGTTGAATATTTTTATATACTTTTTGGCCATTTTAATATCTTCTTTTGATAAATATTGATTAAAAGGAACTCAAATATTGAATTTAACAATTTCATTCTGTTTCTCAAGTAAATATGGAAAATTGTGATTCACATATTTAATAGTTATTCAAATTGCCAAAACTAACAGCATGCATTTGAGTATGTTTCCATACTGTACTTTCATTTCTCCAGATGTTGCTAAATTAATGTGTCTTTTCACTATGTTACTTGGAGTTTGGGATTTAGGAAATAATTAAGAGGTTAATACTGAAGAAAATAAATCACATACAAGTCAAAAATTGTTTTGGGGTTACCACACTGTTTTTTAACAAGATAAGTACCTACTTTTATCTGATTTGATTTTGATTAAATATCAATGTTTCAGATTAGGAGGTATATGCTTGTTTCTCTCTACTATCCCTGACTAGATACACTATAAATTGTAAAACTAATAAAAGACACAAGCAAAGATGGACTGTTAGGATGGAAATAGAAAGACAAAAAGGTTTGAAATTCGAGAATCAAGGATCAATAGAGTATCTGGCTATGTTACCCAACAGAGAAAATGACACAAGTCTGCTGTTTCCCAGAACCCAACTCTTACATTAGTACGTGGGTCAGGTGAGCTCACTCTTGCTCTATAGTGAAAGGGAGTCCTGACAGCAACACTAGACAAGACTGATACTACTGGCAAGGGTGATCTGACAGGAAGTCTGTTAAAAGTAAGTAACAAGAGAAAGTGCTTCTCCCCGTACAAAATATACCAGGGTAGATGAGGGTGAGGAAAATTAGATAAGGAACCCTGTGACTACAAGTGTTTCATCCAGGGAGCCTCTTTGTTCCTGAGGTCACTAGACTCTCTTAGCTATTTATAGGTACCAAATAGAAAGAGCACTTTAAATAATCTATGTGCATCTTATAGTAGTAAAAATTAAGCTACAACTAAATGCAATGATATGGAGGGATTGCATAAGCATAATATGTAAGTGAATGAAGATGAACAAAAATACACAGTGTATGAATTGCATGGGAAAAATGCACACATATAAATTAAAAACAGATAAAGCTTAATTGTAACAATAAAAGACAGGATAATTATTTAGGGAGGAGGCAGCAGTGATGAAGACATACACAAAAGTAGGGGATGACAAGTTTGAAACTTTTATTTTATAATATTTGTATTTCATGAGTCCATTCACTTTGTGATCAATCTTTGCAATCATGATATACTTTGATTCTTTTATATACAGTAAATTTTTTTATTTTTTATTTTTTTGAGTTGGCGTCTCACTCTGTTACCCAGACTGGAGGGCAGTGGCCGCTCCTGGCCACCACAGCCTCGACCTGCTGGGCTCCGGTGAACCTTCCTCCTCAGCCTTCCAAGTAGCCAGAATTGCAGGCATGTGTTACCACGCCCGGCTGATTTTTTTTTTTTTATTTATTTGTTGTAGAAATGAGGTCTCACTGCCCAGGCGAGTCTCGAACCCATGGGTTCAGGCAATCCACTCATCTCAGCCTCCCAAAGGCGCGGGATTACAGGCTGAGCCACGAGCCTGGCTATATACAGTAAAATTAAGTAGCAAAATTTTTTTAGAATGAAAGCATTCATAGAAGCATGGTTTTCTATTAAAAGCAAGTACTGGAACTAATGACATGTGCATTAGCAGTATATGAATATAAATAAACAGTTTTAAAGGCAAGCGATGAAATTTTTTTAGTTGAAAATAATTCAAAAGATGTACAAGAATACATGTTATTTCTATAAATATACTACTGGCATAAATAAGTTTTTAGAAAAGTACCTGACTCATTCACAGCTTACCATTTCTTCTTCATTGTCTATATAAAGCAGATTGGAGTACATAGAAGCACAGACCACTACACTCTTATACCAAGTTTCTTTTTCCTTTCCAGTGTAATAGCATTTGTTGGAATATGTCAACCACTTCTCTGGACAACGACCACAATTATATGCTAAAGAAGACTATAAATTACTATCTGGTCAGATGTTAATTTTAATTTTAATTTTTAAAAAATAATATACATATTTGCAAAGGTATAAACATATATGTACATATATCTTTGCAATTTCACAGCATGGTATATTTAGTAATTAATTGGTATGTACAATTATATATATTAATCGATATATATACTTATATATATTGATAACAACCACTCATATACAAAAAGGGCAGCCTTTCATCCACATAAAGCAAACTGACAAACAAAACTCCACTCTACACATCTTGAAAAATCATGAACAAAACTGCTTTTTTAGGATAGTAGCATTATTTCTCACTTGTCATATTAAAGCACTAGGAAATGTGAGTCAGTAGGCAAAGAGACAGCAGAGGGATTTCAAATGAGTATTCTATTTATTGTTGAAGAGAAGAGAATGTCCTTTTATAATCTATATTTATTAACATTTATAGCTTAGTTTTATTATGTCTTCCTCAAAACTCTACGTTCATTTTGTATGTACTAAGATTGAAACAAAATATCAACTATATTATTATAACTTTGAAAATTATCAAGTACCTTTCTGGGTTTTTGTTATCAGAGAAGTAGTGCAGTAACTACAAAAATAAAAGTAATACTTAAAAATTAATGTCTAAGCCAGGCTCAATGGCTCAGCCTGTAATCCCGCACTTTGGGAGGCCGAGGTGAGTGGATTGCCTAAACCCGTGGATTGAAGACCCACCTGGGCAAGTTGGTGAGACCTCATCTCTGCAATAAATCAAAAATTAGCTGGGTGTGGTTGCGCGCGCCTGTAGTTCCAGCTACTTGGAAGGCTGAGGTGGAAGGATCGCCGGAGCCCAGCAGGTCGAGGCTGCAGTGGCCTGTAGCAGCCACTGCACTCCAGCCTGGGGGACAGAGTGAGACTCCAACTCAAAAAAAAAAAAAAAGTTAATATGTGATTTATGAAATGACAAGATACCGGGTATAATCAAACGTAGTGTAATGGGAACTGAGTAATAATGTTCATTTTTTAGGCAAACAATATAAAAGTCTGCTACAAATTTCTGTAAAGCTTTAAATAAAAATGTCATAATATAAGGAGCAACTGTTTAAAAAACTATTCATATTTAACATAATATTATTAGAGCAATAAAAAGCAACACAGTGAAAAATAAGATAATGACTAAAATATATTTATTAATTTAACAAAGTCCACAGAAATATTTGAAATCATTAGACTACTTGGAATAAAAATCAAAATGCTGTATTGGAAAAAATAATGTACTAATTTTTTGACAATTTTACATTTATTTATCATTAAAGATTTAGTGCTATAAAATGGAAAAACAGTAATATTAGTATATGTGGTAATGTCTTACCCTAAAATACTTTTAGTTAGAGACTTAAATTGGCAATCAGACCTTCAGAAAGATTCTATGATGTCAAAATCGTGAGTCACTTTAGTTGTATAATTGGAATAATTATGATAATGTAATTTAATAATTTTGTCAATAAGCTCTGTGGACATTGAGATCTAAAATTAATTCTGGCATTGAAATTTATAACGTGTGATCTTTAAAAGTTATTTAATGCCTAGTAGCATAGTTTAGTAATCTAAAATAAGAAAAATAATTTATAAAACATGATGCTCGTAAAACATTTAGCACACACCAGGCACTTAAAAGCCCTTAATAAATATTAGAAGCCGGGCTCCGTGGCTCAGCCTGTAATCCTGCGCCTTTGGGAGGCTGTGGTGAGTGAATTGCTTGAACCCGCGGGTTCGAGACCCGCCTGGGCAGCGAGACCACATCTCTACAATAAAAATAAAAAATTCAGCTGGGCGTGGTAGCGCATGCCTGTAATTCCAGCTACTTGAAAGGCTGAGGTGGATGGATTGCCGGAACCCAGCAGTTCGAGGCTGCGGTGGCCGGGAGCGGCCACTGCACGCCAGTCTGGGCGACAGAGTGAGACTGCAACTCAAAAATAAATAAATAAATAAATAAATAAATATTAGATATTTTATTTATTTTAACACAATTGTCATGTTATAATGTCTGATTCATATTAGAGCATTTGATCTGATTCAATAGATAGGAATCTCTTATATCATTGTGGTACTTTTTTTGGCAAAGTTTTTCTCAAGTTTTGAAAGTTCAATTATTTACAAGTAAGTTAAATTAGTATTTTATGGAAACAAATTCCCTTTATTTTTACTTAAAAAAAAAACTGCAAGCCGGGCTCGGTGGCTCAGCCTGTAATCCCCCGCCTTTGGGAGGCTGAGGTGAGTGGATTGCCTGAGCCCGCGGGTTCGAGACCCGCCTGGGCAGCGAGACCACATCTCTACAATAAAAATAAAAAAATCAACTGGGCGTGGTAGCGCATGCCTGTAATTCCAGCTACTTGAAAGGCTGAGGCGGAAGGATCGCTGGAGCCCAGCAGTTCGAGGCTGCGGTGGCTGGGAGCGGCCACTGCACTCCAGTCTGGGCGACAGAGTGAGACTCCAACTCAAATAAATAAATAAATAAATATTAGATATTTTATTTATTTTAACACAATTGTCATGTTATAATTTCTGATTCATATTAGAGCATTTGATCTGATTCAATAGATAGGAATCTCTTATATCATTGTGGTACTTTTTTGGCAAAGTTTTTCTCAATTTTTGAAAGTTCAATTATTTACAATTAAGTTAAATTAGTATTTTATGGAAGCAAACTCACTTTATTTTTACTAAAAAAAAAAACTGCTTTCATTTAGCCTAAAAGTCTGTGCATATAAAGTATATTTCACATTCATATTTTTATGCATGTATTTTAAATATCTGTTTTGAAAGGCGAGGCTAAATATAAAATATTATTATACTTGTACTGATTACAAAATCTGAAATTAGTTGTTCATTGTCATGATGGTTATGAGTTTTACTTTAAATTATATTAAGTAATAAACATATTATTATACATCTATGTTCTTGACTTATTCTCATATTTTATACTTAAGATTTGTTTCTTACCTGGAATTATTCAAGTAAAAACACCCATGTTCAACATTAATTTTATCCTATATTAACTATACCTCCTTTGTATCACATCTAGTATTTATAATTTTCTACTAAATGAAATGGGTTAGTAGAAAAAAAGAAATATCGTCAGAATACCTTCTGTCAACAGAAAGTTTTGCATCCTTTTGAGGAGGGGCTAAATTACTCTCATAAGGAAACAAAAATTATCTGTGATCTTCACAGACTGCCCTGTGAAGGCTCAGAATGAGGCGTGGAAACAGTAGAATTCTCATCAATGTGTCACTTAAAATTTGAACAGAAAGTTATCACACTTGAGCTATTCTAAAGTCAGTTTA
>NW_007260549.1:21247-22479 GCF_000164805.1 Carlito syrichta | reverse complement strand
CCCAACAGTTCGAGGCTGCGGTGGCCGGGAGCGGCCACTGCACTCCAGTCTGGGCGACAGAGTGAGACTCCAACTCAAACAAACAAACAAACAAACAAACAAAAAAACTGCTTTCACTTAGCCTAAAAGTCTGTGTGTATAAAGTATATTTCACATTCATATTTTTATGCATGTATTTAAAATATCTGTTTTTAAAGGCGAGGCTAAATATAAAATATTATTATACTTGTACTGATTACAAAATCTGAAATTAGTTGTTCATTGTCATGATGGTTATGAGTTTTACTTTAAATTATATTAAGTAATAAACATTATTATACATCTATGTCTTGACTTATTCTCATATTTTATACTTAAGGTTTGTTTTTTACCTGGATTTATTCAAGTAAAAACACCCATGTTCAACATTAATTTTATCCTATATTAACTATACCTCCTTTGTATCACATCTAGTATTTATAATTTTCTACTAAATGAAATGGGCTAGAGAGAAAGAGTAGTAAGAATACCTTCTGTCAACAGAAAGTTTTGCATCCTTTTGAGGAGAGGTTAAATTACTCTCATAAGGAAACAAAAATTATCTGTGATCTTCACAGACTGCCCTGTGAAGGCTCAGAATGAGGCGTGGAAACAGTAGAATTCTCATCAATGTGTCACTTAAAATTTGAACAGAAAGTTATCACGCTTGAGCTATTCTAAAGTCAGTTTATTTTACCACACACTTTCAGAATAAAGGAAATTTTGGTCTCCTTGTGTGTGATTCAGTTTGTCCATTTTCAAGTTCCTCATAATTATTTTAATATTTGATATGATGGAGGAAGAAAAGCTTGAATAATCATGCAGCTGTTTCCATCTCAATATCAGACACTAAAATCATATGTCATTTTAACTGTTACCTTTTTTATTTTATTTTATTTTTTTGAGTTGGAGTCTCACTCTGTCACCCAGACTGGAGTGCAGTGGCCGCTCCCGGCCACCGCAGCCTCGACCTGCTAGGCTCTGGCAATCCTTCCGCCTCAGCCTTCCCAGTCGCCGGAATTACAGGCAGGCGCTACTATAGCCCCGCTGATTTTTTGATTTATTGTAGAGATGAGGTCTCGCTGCCCAGGCGGATCTCGAACCCTCAGGCTCAGGCAATCCACTCACCTCAGCCTCCCAAAGGCGCGGGATAACAGGCTGAGCCACCGAGCCCGGCTTAACTGTTATCTTAAATGTTTAAGTTCTATGGTTAG
>NW_007260549.1:17978-21227 GCF_000164805.1 Carlito syrichta | reverse complement strand
TTCATGTACTGATGTCTACTACTTTTCCTATAAACATCCAATTAATGTTTTCAATTAAGTAACAGTGATGTGTCACTTAAAGATGAGGATATGTTCTGAGAAATTCATGGTTTTATAATTTTGTCAAGTGTGACAATTTTTTCATTGCCACGCATCAAGTTTTCATGCATGATAATAATACCTTCTTCTGAAATATCTTAGAAGGACTTATAGGAGGTTGTTGTTTTACAGTTAACTCTTTTATAAGTAGAAGTAGTATACTATAAAATAACAATAAAAAGTATAGTATAGCAAACACATACATCAATAACATATTTTGTATTCTCAAGTATTTTGCACTGGATGTAATTCTGAGTGTTGTACTCTTACATGACTGACAGTGCAGTAAGTTTGTTTATACCAGCATCACCACAGACATATAAATAATGTGCCACAATAGTTATGATATCACTAGATGATATAAACTTTTCAGTGCTACTATAATCTGATGGGATTACAGTTGTTTAAGAAGTTCTGCATCCTGAGGATGAAGCCTACTTGGTCATGGTGGATGATTTTTAAGATGTGTTGTTGAATTCGGTTTGCTAGGATTTTTTTGGGAATTTTAGCATCTAGGTTTGTCTAGGATACTGGCCTGTAGTTCTCTTTCTTTGTTGTTTCTTTACCTGGCTTGGATATCAATGTTATGTTAGTTTCATAAAATCATTTGGGGAGAGTTTCATATTCCTCAATTGCCTGAAATACTTTCAATAGGATTGGTGTCAGTTCCTCCATGTATGTTTTGTAGAACTCTGCTATTTCGAAAGCCATCTGGTCCAGGGCTTTTTTTTTTTTTTTTTTGTAGTTAGTTTTCTTATGACATAGTCAATTTCCTGGATTGTTATTGGTCTATTTAGAATGTCGATTTCTTCTTGTTTCAATCTAGGAAGGTTGTGTGATGTCAGAAAGTCCTCCATTTCCTTTAGGTTTTCAAGTTTGTTTCCATACAAGTGTACACAGTAGTCTCTGAAAATCTTTTGTGTTTGTTCAGGGTCAGATGTGACTTCATCTTTTGTGTTTCTGATTGTGTTTGTCTGGGCTTTTTCTCTCGATTTCTTGACCAATCTAATTAGGGAATCATAAATCTTGTTTATCCTTTCAAAGAACAAGCCTTTTTTTTTTCATTGATTTTTTTTTTTTTTTTTTGGTATTATCTTTTTGTCTTCTATGTCCTAGATTTGGCCTTTTATTTTGGTGATCTGGATTCTTCCGCTGATGTTAGGGTTTTGATGGTCCTGCTTTTCCAATTTCCTTAGCTGGCTTGTTAGTCTGTTAACTTGTCATCTTTTCATTTTCTTCATGTGTGTTTGTAGAGATATGAATTCCCCTCTTATATTGCTTTTGTGGCATGCCAGAGATTTTGGTAAGATGTTTCTTCATTTTAATTTACTTCCAGGTATCTTCTAATCTCTGTTCTGGTTTCCATGTTGACCCAGAAATAGCCTAGCATCATTCTGTTTAGTGTCCATGTTTTTGTGGGTTTTGGGGGGAACTTTTTGATTGATGATATTGATATTTATTTTTATTGTACTGTGGTCTGAGGAGGTGCATGGTAGGATTTCAATCTTGTGAAATTTGTTTTTCTTTGATTTATGGCCAAGGATGTGGTCAATCTTAGAATATTTTCCATGCAGTGATAAGTAGAACGTTTATTCTATGATTGTTGAGTGGAAAGTTCTTTAGGTACCAGTTAAGTCCATTTGGTCCAGAGTCACATTGAGGTTCTGGATCTCCTGATGATTTTTTGTCCTGATGATCTGTCTAGGGTTGTAAGTGGGATATTAAAGTCCCTAACTATGATAATGTTTGCATCAATATCTTTTTTAAGTTTGCCTAGAAGATGCTTTATGAAAGTTGGTGCTCCTATGTTGGGTTTATATATATTTAGGATGGATATTTCTTGTTTATGGATTGACCCTTTTATCATTATGTAGTGACCTTCTGCATCTTTTTTACATTTTTGATAGCTTAAAGGGTATTTTGTCTGAGATTAAGATTGCAACTCCAGCTTTCTTTTGTGTTCCATTCACATGAAATTTTGCTTCCCATACTCTTATTTGAGTCTATGAGTGTTCTTTCTGGTGAGATGAGTCACTTGGAGATAATATCTTGTTCCCTGATGATTTTTTATCCTTTTTGCCATTCTATGTCTTTTCAGTGGTGCATTTAGTACATTCACATTCAGGCTACTTATTGAAATATGAGAGTTTATCCCTGTCATAGTGTTCTAATAGAGTTTTTGTTGTTCCTGTTTGTTGTCTTTCTTTTGATTTTGGGGTTGATTCATGTGTGTTTTTGATCTGTTTTCTGCACTCTTGGGAATAATGTTGTCATTCTTTTTTCCTTTTCTTCTGTGTTTATTACTTTCTTAAGTGTTTCTTGTAGAGGTAGTCTAGAGGCAGCATAAGATCTTAGGGATTCAATGTCTGGGAAACAATTTACTTCTCCCTCATTGATGAAGTTTAGCTTAGCTGGGTCAGTTATTATTGGTTGAAATTGTTTATCTTTGAGAACTTCACAGATTGGGCTTCACGCTCTCCTAGCCTGAAGTGTTTCTGTAGATAAACCGGTTGCTATTCTAATTGGTCTTCCCCAGCAGGTAGTCTGGCCTTTTTCTCTTGTTGACTTCAGGACTTTTTTCTTTTATATCTACTTTGTTTATGCAAATTATTATGTGTCTGGGAGTTTGTCTTCTCATTTGTTGTCTTGTGGCCATTCTCTAGATCTTTTGTGTGTGAATTTTCACATCACTGATGAAGTGAGGGATGTTTTCTTGAATAATTTCATGGAATGTTTGCTCCAGGGTGGCCCCGTCTCTCTTTCTGCCTCAGGGAACCCAATTACTCTTAGGTTTGGCTTCTTCAAATGATTGCTTATCTCTTGAAAGTTTTTTTCAGTCTTTTAAAGCTTCTTTTCTATGTTTTGAACAGTTTGAGTTAGTTCTATATTTTGGTCTGAGATTCTTTCTTCTGCCTGGCTAATTCTGCTTTTCATGTTTATCTGTTTGTTATTTATTTCAATCACAGTATTCTGTTATCTTGGTTACCGACTCCTTCCTATTTTTCTTTTGTCCCTTCTCAATTTTTATTATTCTCTTTATTAATGTCTTGATGTCTGGGTTTGTAGTATGTGACCAGTCATTCTAGGGACTCTTCATTGTTTGTTTCTCGAAGTCTGTTTTCTCAGTGTCTGACTCCCAGGGGTCTGTGT